>NW_009628172.1:29742-89553 GCF_000690535.1 Cariama cristata
GGGAAATTTTGCTGATAGGGGAGGAGAAACGATGCTCAGAAAGAACGTATGCCTACAGGAAATTCACAGCATCAGCTGGCAACCAAGTCAATGGACCATTGCCAAAGGTATCGAATGAAGGAGATGGTTTTATTTATTGTGCATTGTTTTCCCAATGTTAACGGTATCTTTGCCTTGCCGTTAGCGAAGGCCTCTCTGTTTCAAATAGTTCCATACTTGCAAGTGACAAACTGTTGCCTGAAGGTGCTTGGAAAACACTCTGGGCGGGAAGGGAAGCAATGCTGTACACTGCCTTTGAATACGGCCTTGTTGTTAGCAGGAGCTCTAGCTGGGTTCTGGGTATCCAGTGATTTGACGTGGTGGCAAGATCCCAACTAGGTGAAGGAGAAAGTAGTCAAAAGAAAGTAAATTACTGGATTCACATGGAAGGGCTGAATTTCTGAGCTCATCAGCTTCCTCCCTTGAATTCTCTCAGCATCCACATCTTAAACGAAGCCTCATTGCCATTGTTAGGAGCAACATTCAGTTCTTACCACACTCTCATCGGTGGTCATTGCTATTCTGAGATCGTTAGGAAGAGGTGCAAGCATGGCGAAGAATGTAAAAGAGGGTTGGAGGGAAAAGATGCTGCTGAATAAATCCATACTGGGGTGAATACAGTGCTGAGACAGAATATCATTGAGCAGAATGGTTTATCACTAAAAACTGGCATGTTGCAGTTGAACTGAGATTTTCTAAAGAGAACTGCATCCACAGACAGCTGACTGATGAGTTCATGTTATAAAAGACTGTTCAGGAGTTCATCCACTGAAAGGCCATTTACGGGCTTTACTTTCTCACGGTCCCACTCTGGAAAGAGTTACTCTGCTTCTAAGAGTCACACAGCCCATGCATATCCTCCCATTGTCTCAAGTTAAGGGAACATCAGCTGTTTTTCCTATTGTGAACAGGGGCCACGATGGAGGGCTAATTGGTTCTGTTCAGTTAAATGTCTGGTTTATGAGGCCAGGCTATTGCATGCACCGATGCTGGACAATGGGACAGCAGGCTGAATCTGTGATCTCCGTTAGACAATGAGCATTTAGGCCACTTCTGAGGGATCTGGCAAGAAAACTCCTTGTTTCTTTTTCCACACAATAAAAAACCCCAAAAGATAATTAGGTAATTTAGAATGGAGAATGATTATTCATGGTTTGGAAGGAATTTCTTTTTGACAAAAACTCCTCTGCGTCAATAGCACAAACTGGTTTTACTGGAAACTTGCTATCAGCCAGAGGAAGCAAGCTTCCCAGAGAAACTTATTAAGGTGTGAAGTTTTTGTTGATTTGTTAATGCCAGATACATACAAGGATACAAGAAGATCATTCCTAGCAAGCCATATTACATTCTTGCCAAAGAAAATTTGCACATCTCTACCGCTTGATGAGATCATGGTGTCCAGGTACAGAAACATGTATTTCCAAAAGAATGGGTTTCTTTGGCATTTTGGGGCTTTGTTTTGAGGCCAGTGATCATATGCCAGGTTTTCTAAGAGGCAGGTCTCTGAGCCTGCTTAGAATCATGCTTTATTACCTCTGTGGCAAAAAAATGAATCCTACATAAATTTTAAATGGCCAGTTGATTCTGTAGCACCAGGGTACAGGGTTTATTCTGGCTCTTCTTCCTTTCTTAGAGACTCAGATGGGTGAAGACCACAGGCAGCATTTCAGGGATGTTGAGTACCAGTGATAAATAGCATGTGCAGCCAATTTCTTAACCCTGATCTTGCTGTTTTAATGATGAAAATTAAAGTAGCCCCATGGATGTTCTAGTCTGTACAAGATCCTTTGAGAGCAGTGCTACCCACAGGGACAGGGGAGGCAGGAAGATGGCCGGGGCCACCTCTGAGTACCTGCCTCTGAGGTTGATGATTTGGAGCATTAATCATTAGTATAGAGTCCTGCAAGGAAGAAAATAGTTTTTCAGGACAGCAAAAAGCAGGGTATTTTCTGAAGACACTGCCATAAGACAATCATGATACTGGTTAACAGAAATTGCCTTTGGCTTGGGAGGGAGGGGATTCACAATTTACAAAGCTGTGTGTTCACATGCTCTTTGAAGGCAATGGATTTGTCTTTCTGCAAAGTTAGGTCACTGGAAGAATATAGGACTTTTTTAGTTTTGCAGGGGTACAGTTTAAAAAGCATATAAGGAGATGGAAAAGAAAGGAAGGGGTCAGAGGATTATTTTATTTAGCACGTTTCATAGAGACCCCTTTACAGGAAGGAATTCATTGCAATATGGCTCATAATGCAAGATAAAGACACTGTTTTCCATAATATCGCTTGTTTTTTCCTTCTGTGCCATATGCAAACCTGCCCATTTATTCACCAGAAAAGTCATGATACAAGTCACAAAACTTATCGTGTAGCTTCCCCTCTTCAGCTTGCAACTGTTTGCAGCCCATGGGGAAATGAAAGACACCTTAAAAATGTCTGAATATATCCATTGACAAAAATAACTGGTTTTACACTGTTCACTGGCATTCAAGTTGCTGCCAGGTTTTTGGTTAATTCAAAAAATGTAACAAATTTGAAGCACTGATATTTATTTAAAAATTAGATGTTGTTTCCATTAACATATATCGTTGGTCTGTAAATCCTAGCAATCCTGGTTATGCCAAAGAACTTAAAACCATGGTGCTCTGATTATACCAACCTGAAATCCAAGTGACCCCTGGGTTAGAGACAGTTTTTGTCTTGTGCCATGAGAGACTATAACAAACGCAGTCTCACTTAGCCCTTTTTTGAAAATTCAGTGAGCTCAGTCTTAAAAACAGTTAATGCTCAACTGCTGTTACCCTGTGGCTGATCCAGGATCTCATCGCTTATAACCATCATGATTTCCAGCTTAAATGTACTTATAGCCAATTTATCCCTGTTTGTTCCTAATACCAAGGTTGTTCTTAGATTGCTTAGGTAGCTTTTCTCCCTCGATACTCATCTCCAAAACACATTCATTGACAATTGACTGTATCCTCTCTTAATTTTGTCAGGCTGTGGAAGCTGCGATCTCCACTTGTCTCTTGTATGATAGATTTCCCACTCTTCCCATCATCCTGTCACCCTTTCCAGCATCAGTTTGAGCTCATATTTCTTAACCATGGGTGGTCAAAATTTTACACAGCCTTCCTTGTGCAGAGCACTCTTCTCAGGGCCTCGTACAACAGTGCTAACACTTCCCTGTCTCTGCCTGAAATATCTTTCCTGATGCACCCAAGTGCCACTTTTGTATTGTATACTGTTACTACATTTGTCTGTTTTCCTGGTGTTGGGGGCTTGTATTCTTCATGTGGCCAAGTAGGACACCAGACCTTTTTCTAACTCTAGCTGTCATATATTGTGTCTATGAAACAGATCACAAAAATCCTATATGGTAAAAATTGCTTACCAAAAACCAATTATAAAATAGGCTGCCAAAGATTTGTTGAAAAACAATTATCTACTGACACTGGAATTACATCTGGATGTAGTGACTGTGCATGAAGTGAATCACTTAATCAGCTCTGTTAAAGAGGCAAAAAGTGAATGTTTGTTAGATACTATTGTGACTTGCAAACAAAAAAGCATTTTTATTACTACTTATTGCTTGCATTGCATTAGTGCCAGGCGGCCTCCCACCAAAATCAAACTTCTATTGTACTCGGTCTCAGACAAACAAATTAAAGCAAAACAAAGAAAATATTCCTCAGCAAAGTACGTCCTACTCTAATTTGAAAAAAAAAAAAATTGTCCAGGGAAGGTGGATTTTTAGGTCACTAGCAGATGACCTTGGAAATAATAACTCTATCGTATGGTTTCATTTTACTATTGTTGATGAGTAGCTGTTTGAAGAAAAATTGCATAGCAACGGTTCGCAGAAAACAGTACAATGTGAAACACCTTTACTTTCTATGAAATCAGGACCCATCTCTGCAAACTTACCTGTGAGCGCAAGCACATCTATTTGCAGGTTTGCTGTAAGTTTGACTCCTCTCCTCACCTCCATTTTTGAAAGGGAGGAGGGGATGGCTGGTGGCTACTCACCAAGTCAGCTGAAAGCCGCACATCCATACAGCCTGCACCCGGAGCGGCTCAATATCTTCCTTCCTAGAGAATCTGGGAATGAAATGGATGCATTAAGAAAAGCTCAGGAAGTATAAAGAAGGTATTAAGAAAGTACATTGAGGGCATGGCAGAAAGATCTGCTAACAGTATGGAGCAAGGAGGCAGATAATTGTGTTTGTTTTTTGAGCAGGCACATTGTTTGAAAGGCATTGTCTCCTCCAAGATCTGTGTCTTCCTCTTGTCATAATTCTCCTCTGCAAAGGCTTAGGAAAATCAGATGGCAGAAAAAAAATATCTGGATTTAAAACTCATGAAAAACAGATTGAACTGAGGTCTGGTTTCAAATCAGCATGTGCCAGCTAAAAAACTAACCATACCTCTGCCCAAGTTTAGTGCCTTTGGAGAAGAGCATGCCTGCAGTAATTAGTACAATTGCCGAGACTGTTTGAGAGATTCCCAGGATGTATATATTAAAAAGAACCCCACAAAACAGAAAGAAGTATCAGCATTAAAAAAAAAGATGACTAGGGTTTGCCTTGTTAGACTGACCTATGGATGGCAATCTAAACGCAGTGCTGGAAGCAGTGTTAGGAGAAGCCTCAAGTGTAGGAAAATTCTCCAGTACGAAACAGAAAATGGTGCTTGCAGTTTGTTATGACAATGCTGGAAGGTATTCACAGGCATTGCTGACTTACAGAGTTTATCCTTACAACCACTATATTGTATAATAATTCAAACATGGGCTCAGTCCAGATCCTGCTTTTTTTTTTAAAAAAAAGAAAAAAAAGAAAAAAAAAAAGAGTTGGCCAAACTGTTATTCGTCGCCCCTGATGTGGTAAGAGAGTCCTACTGACCAGAAAGAAGGTGGCTCAGCAAAGGAAAACCAGTGAGACTCTTTGGATTTATGCTGATATAGTTGGGTTCAGCTACGTAACAGCCACCTACGAGAAGATGGGAGGCAGGCAGCCATCCCAGCGGTGGGGAGATCTAGGCAGTGCAAGGGGGCTGCGGGCTTGGGAGCTGAGTGAAAGGGGAACAGAAGAGGACTGCAAGGGAGCAAGGACATATCCTCACAAAAGGCCAAAAGTAGCACTAGGAAGCAATAGGAAAAGCCTCAGCTGTAAGCCTCAGACATTGAACCGTGGTAGGTGAGGAGCAGAGCACACCAGCTGGGAATCACGCTATGAAATGACACAAGCAGCAGCCTAGAAATCTCTTTCCTCCAACCCCAACACTACACAATAATACAACTGAAGAACAATGAAGCTTACCAGCCCACTGTGGCAAGACGTTACAGGGTAACCTCTGGCCTCAGAGGTTCTGCAGACAGAAATACAGCAGGAAGGAGAGGTGAACCAAACTTAACAGGACTTGAAAGAAGGAACTTAAGACTGATGGGTGAAGATGTCTACAGGGCCATGGGGAGGCCAGCATTTGTGTACATGGCTGGACCGCTAGCTACCGCTCTGGTATTTCTGTAGCTCTCTATATCAAAAGACAGAATGCAGTTAAAAGCCTGGAGGCTTTTTGTGTTATTACACAATGTACAGAGTATGAAAAACATCCTAAAAAGAATGCCACAAAATCCACAGAAGAATGCCACATCTCACTTTCCATTTGGGAGAGGCAGAGACTGAGGCAAAACAGAACTTCTTAATGGGCTTTGAATAAACAACATGCATTTGTCTGCCAGCTTATAGGCTCAAACATTACTCATCCAGTCCAAGGTAATTACAGTTAATGAGACTACAGGTAGTCTAAATTATAGATTTTCCATGAAAACTATTTCACGCTACCCCTTTATTCCATAGCAGAATTTGAAGTATTGCCCATTCACAGACCATGTTGACAAAATTAGTGCAATATTGGGAGACATATTGGAAAAGAGAATTTTTTCCACTGTTCTTGCACGTATTCTTGCCTTTCTTTTTCAAACCAATGTATCTGGACTAATGAAGGCATTTAGGAAAAAATGTCTTTTATCTAACTTGTAGCAAAAATTAGTATTTTCAGAAAACAGCATGAATTTTATAAATTAATCCAAAACAGCAAAATTTGAGCACAACTCTTCTTCATGACTAGTTGTTGCCACTAGAGTAGGCCCAGTAATAACTAGAAGGAAGAAAATTAAAAACAGCAAACAAGCCACATGTGCCTTTTGTCCCATATTACGCCTGTGGCTTAATTATACAGATGCATTGTGTGCTTAACTAAAAAGCAATAAAGGCACTGCAAGAAGTACCATTAATGAGTCGGCATCACCCCCTGAAGGTCGGCTTAGTTTCTGGAAACTTTCTGGTGGAAATGCCTTGTATTTCTTCCATTCAGCGTTGTCTCCAGCAGTCCATATCCAGAAGTCTCCAGTTTGCTGGCACTGGTGTAAATAGCTACCAAAGGGTGAAGACAGGTGATGAGCAAGATCACAATCAAATCCTACTAGTTCGACAGTACATATCCACCGTGTAGAGTGTAAACTCGATGATAGGATATTAGCATAGAAGTAACAACTCAAAGATGCCTTGTCTTATCAGGAGATTTTAAAGTTGAGAATAGGCTACTGTGGGATGAAGGCACACGGTAAAAACATGAAAAGCATGAAAGCACATGGTGAAAACATGAAAAGTATGAAAGCACATGGTGAAAACATGCAGAATGGAGGCGACGCAGAGAAGACCGCACTGAATTATGTGTATGCCCTGGAACTTCTTGCTACAAGGAATTGCAGGGTATTAGACATTCTCGAGATACTTATCGTCCTACTGCCTCTTCAAAGACTTAGGACTTGGCCAATTTTAACTTTTGGAAGTTGAAAGCAAGCCTTCCCTGAAGGTAGGGTAACTCATTAAGAACTGCTGCAGCATTGCTCTGCACCTTTTAGTACACTAGTTTTGAGGAAGCAGCCCACAACATTTAAAAATCACATTTTTTACCAATGTGTGTATGGAAAATGGGTGAGTAAGGTTGAAGGAAATTGTAATTTGGGGGGGGATGCGGAGTTGGAAGCCACTGTGAAAAAGCCTGTCTTGGAATGGCCACTGAACATACAGGGAAGGCACAACCTCTCTTCATGCTTCCACCTTAAAGGTGTCAAAGACCTCTCCAATAATGCCACGTACATCCATCAACACACATTCAAGATGAGCTCCTGCATCAGTGCATTTAGGTGATCTCCAAATAAACTACTGCATTTTTTTCCCTTTTTTCTGTAGCACTATTCAGTAGTCAGGGTCATGGGTTGCTGAGTCCATTCTGTGACTTTGGAAACACTGCCTGTCTGCTCTGGATTTAAACACCTTATTTCTACAGAGCTTCATTAGCTGATGCTCCATTCTGGTGCGGCCAGAGGATAACAAGCACAAGGAACAGATTTCCCCCTCTCTGAAATATGAATAATTCACTGGATAATCTCCATTCTTGGTGAATGGAAAGCTGAAAGCTATCAATTGTATTTACAAAGTTCATTGTGAACACAGAGGGCTGCAGGAAGTAGCAAGCTTATCAAAGATCTTTACGTTGCCTACAGTATCAAATGTTATGTTCACAGGGAGAACAGACAAACAAATTGACAGGATATGTCAATAGAGTCTGGACTGAAAAAGGTCCCCTGAGAAATTAATTTCCAAATCTTTAATCTACCACATTTTATATATTTTTATCTACAATAGTGCAGCATTTCACACCTCCCTACTTTAAGAAAAATGTAGTTAAATACTGTTGAAAAAAAGGAGAGAAAAGGAATGAATGTGTTCTTTTTCAATCTAACTGCATGTTTTCCCAAATGCAACTTGAAGCCCCATTCCACAGAATATTTACATATGTGCCTATGTCATTCAGACTGCCTACACACTTCCTGTACTCAATGGAGCTTGTCCGATGCTTTAAACTAGGTGATGAAATACCCTACTGAATTAGAGCCATAATTTAGATTTCTTTTTCTTTAAGGTGGAGAACGAAGAGTGCACTCTTCCTCCTGGAAGCCACAAGAGTTTATAAGAAAGGAAATGATGTGGGAAGTCTTGTGCCCCTCTTCTCCTGGGTGACGTCAAGAGCATTGCCAAACCTACCATTTCAAAAGTACTCCAGATAGTGAGGCGTGACGTGGCAGTCAGCTCCTTCATCACCATTTCAGGCATTCTCAGATCATTGGCTTTGCATGCGTGTATTTTGTACCTGTGTTTGAGGAGATGAACATCTCTTCAGCTAATGAAAGTATCATGGAAAACATAGAAGATGACTGTGAACTCTTCCAAAAGATGGCATTTCAGGGAACAGGCCTGTTCAGAAAGAATTGAATGAAAAAGTTGTGAAGGAAATGCCAGGTTACAAGATAAGTCTCTGTTCTTAAAGGGCTATTTCAGCTTTAGCCCACTTCTCACCAAAATCATGGCTTTGCAAGAATTTATGTCCAACTTGTGTGACAGAAGGATTTTATTAGAAGAAACTTGTATTAATTTAAAAAACCAATGCCACGCTGTCCTGTGTGTTTTGTAGCATCGCTCATTGCTTCTGTCTGCTAAGTCTGGATAAAGAATTCAATCACTAGTAACATACTAATTGATCTGATTTTATGTAACTGAAGGGGAAGTGGTTTTTTTCTCCTGCAAGACATGCAAGCCTTAATCCTTTGTTCTTTTAAGGAAAAAACACTTCATCTGAATGCAACAGAGGGTAGGTATTCTAGATTGTTTTGAAACATGTGCACTGTGTATGCTCATGGACATTCTTCTTCACATTCTATTTACTTAGCTGTCCTTGCATGCATATGAAAAGAAAAAGCGGAAAAAGCACAGCCTCTGAAGAACATTAGTACTTCATTCCTCTCAATATGGTTATTTCTTTAATTTCTTTTCCCTTTCCCAGAGAAGCATATCAGATTGTTCTAGACAGGATGCCTTATCTACAACTCTGTATACCCAGGACACTCACCAGTGCAGAATATCCTTTTACCATGTTGATTCTGAAATCACTATGATTTTATGCCGTGATAAAACACACCGTATTGAAAGAGCACATAGGCAGTTATTTCCTGTTACAGACAAACGCCCATTGAGCACTCCTCATGACATCTGAGGAACCTGTCTTATCCTATTGCTTTCGTGTTGCTTTTCAGGGTATTTCACTGAAGGAAGGAGAAGAAATCAACTACAAACTTGCACAGAAAAAGCACGCAAATTTTAGATGTCAGTCTCCAACCATCGGTGACCAAAAGGGCAACAGACCCCACTCCAGTGCCAGACTCAAGGTGAGCTCCTTCTACAGCCCTCACTTTTCTTTGTCAACTCTTTTCTGAAAGCAGAGTTAGAAGTTTCTGGTTTTATCACTTTAAGGGTTGTCTGCATATAGTGTTTTCATCTGTCCATTCCCTCTCTGCCAAAGAGAAATGACCCCTCACCTCTGTTGCCAAATTAGACAGCCCTTCCTGTGATTCTTGGAAAATTACCTTTATGGCTCTGTTAGGGAATCACAGTACTTTTAGGGATGTCTTTCAAGTGGCCATTTCATTCTTTCATTCCAACACAGAATCCTTTGAAAAACAGCAGTAACGCTACTTAGAACATTATGCAAAGGAAAACACATCAAAATAACTTGAATGATGGTTCATCAAAGACTTGAAATTTACAGTATTGCCCAGTTCTCTCTTTGGTGCTATTTTTGAGTCTTTTCCATAATTGATGTGTAGCTGAAAGATAAATACGAGATATAAAGAAATAAAATAGTTAGTAGGGTCCTATCAGCACTGACCAGCTCTTACAAATTACTGCATTTTCTTAATTTGTATTTTCAGCCCGTCATTCCACAAATAGTCATAGTTCTTCACCTTTTGTGGTTTAGTTTCCTAATGCGTCACTTCCACACCACTGTTCTCTTTCAGCAGTGCTGTTCATGCTTCAGGTGTTGTGGAAACGAGAGTGAGAACCAACCAGCCTGCCCGAAAGAGTGAAAAGCTATGAGGTTTTGGTAGTGAAATACTGATTTAAATATAGCGAAATCCTGTGTCTGTTACAGTAGTGCATTTAAGGAAAAGAATTCTTTCAAGAGCTATTTTTGCCATTCCTGTGAATCTGAAGCAATGGTGGTGTTTTGCTGGTTTCTACTGTGTGATTTCAATATGCAACAATCTCTCTGAGTTGAATAATTTGGAATCCATGCACACTTTTCAGTTTCAAGATAATTTGATCTGAATAACAGTTTCATGTAAATGTTTTGGCAGTAACAAAAATAACCTCAACGTTACTACTTACAGCCTGAAACACCAGTAACGATTTTACATGCTGGCAATGAAAAAGTATGATAGGCAGGTTAAAAATCATTAATTCCTCTCTCTGAAACCGATATTTTCTCACTGAAAGGTTTGAAATCAAATCTGCTTTCAACAGGTTATTTCTGTATTAACGTGATACCAGCAACATCTGTGCAGCTACCTCTCTTCTGCTGTGGGCAAGCGCTGTTCAAGGGAGCCTGAAGGAACACAGCTCTTGCTTGCTTCTCCCCACAGCTGTGGGGTAAACATGGGATCCGATGTTTGAAGTGTTAAATAATTGGAGAAAGTGAATGGAGAATGATAACAACAGCAATAGGGAAATTTCTCAAGTGATTTGAGAAGGTTGTCTGGTGCAGGCTGGATGTTTGATTATGTATGCACTGGATACCCACTTCTCTCTACTTGAATAATACATGGGAACCAAGAATTGTTTACTTTAAAATATCAAAATGAGAAATGACTATGTTCTGAAAATAAAACCTGGGAGTTTCAACTCTGCCACCTCTCGGAAAGCCCAGTGGGAGGGATAGGATTGCTAGAACTAGGGCCTCCTTTTCCTTATTTGTTATCATTTAACAAAATCTGAAGGTATCTTCCTTTGCAGAGAGCAGGAAAAAATTCCTGTGCCACTCCAGGGCCATGCAGAGGTTATGGTGCCCATTTCACTTGCGGTGTTAAACAACGGAGGGCTTCAGAATCGTACTGGGACTGTACCGAGTCACCAAACACTGGACAAGAAAAAACAAAAGAGCACATGTACAGTGGAGTGTTTCTGACTTAGTAACAGATGAAAATACAGTGCTCTTTAGCTGCCTTCTCCCTCCAATGTTCTCAAATACAACTGGTTATGTTCCACTACTGGGGAGATTTCTTAGGGTTACATTTGGGAGCGCGTGGTCAGCAGACACAAAATTCCAGCCAAAATGTTCCTGTTAATTGGTGTTCGTTTTTAGAAACCTGAATGTTGTGAATCAATGTTGTATTCTCAGTCCTTGCTCTGAGTCTCCTTGGAATTAGTAACCTGAAGTTTTATGATGATAAACTCCAGTATCCTACTGAAAACAGATACTAGAATACGTGTTGTCTATATACTAACACAACCATGCTTCTGCATGTCACTGAAAAATAAAAAGGATTGTACACATGGCATGTCTATATAATGCAAAGTTAAGGTGTCTGCATCTGGGAGACAGATTGTAGCTGCCACTTCAGTCCTGGCAGCCCAAGCCCGAGCCGTGTCAAGAGCTGAGAGGTCCTTTGCCTTACACAGGGTGAAATGTGGTGTCACTGACTTCAGTAGCAAAATTCTCTATGATTTTTTTTGTTTTTTTCCAAGATGCGTCGTCATTCCTCATATATGGAAGCAAATATTTTAACAGAACAAGCATGATTTTTGCTGATCAGAGGATATGTAATCACTTAGGCAATTTGTTACAATATTTATGAAAAGTGAATCTGGGATTTATTTTGCACAGCTCTTATTTTTCTATCCAAAGTTGCTTATTATGCAAACTCTGAGGACTGTTAAATATTGCTTAACTTTTACACAATATTACAAATAGCGTGTTTGGAAAGGACTTAGAAATCGATCTGGCTACAGCCTTACAGCAAATCTCCCAAACTAATACAATTCACTAGGTTTGTATCGATGTGGAAAAACTGCATCTCTTTATGTCTGTTAACTTACCTTAATCAATTTTTTCTTCGTGTTATGGATCCAATTTAACACCTTCAACCACTGTGAGTTTTTGTTCTTATAGACTCCTCCATTTTCTCCCTTGTTTGTATAAAAGAAACATCCAGCATATCAAATGGCTAGCAGTGCTCCGCTTGCTGTACCAAGTATAAATTCAGCTAAAGCTCTCAGCTAAGTACCCTGCTCGTTTCAACCTTGTTAATTAAACCTGCGCTTTGCAGAGCTCCCGTCTCTCGTTTGCAGGCTTGTGAGCCTTTCCACGGGAAGGTGGCTCCAGATGTGCGGTCGTAGCGTTCCCAGTGGTGTGTGTGTGAGTGATGGGAGCTGAGCAGTGACACCCAGCCGAAACTTCCAGCACCCCTGAGCCCTGCCTGTAGCCACCTCCTAATGGCTTTTTCACACTCACCTGGGCTTTAAGGTTCCAAGCAGGGAATTTGCTCCAGGAGGGGGCCGTCCCGCTAGGGATCTGCAGAAGGGATAGGCTCATTCCCTGCACTGTCTCAGGCAATATTGAGCAGGAATTGAACTGATTGAAAAAACAGAACTTTCCAAAGCCCCTTTTTTTTTTAAAATTTTTTTTTTTTTTTTTTCCTCTTTGGCTTAACTCATTCTGGGTCGACATTCTTTACAAAATTAACCTTTCTTGACCAGTGCTTTTAATACAGCTGTCAGAGTCAACCAAAGATGTTAAGAAATCTTATCTCCCATTGCTGCATTACAAGGATGTTTCAATGAAAACATGGTCCTTTTGATCTTAGTTATTTGGGAGCTCTTCTTCTGCTGCTTGTATCTCAGCAGAAAACCTAACAATCTGTTTGTGCTTACTGGGAAAAAGATATTGTCGCCTTGCCAACATAATTACATTGGTGAGTTAGGGAATAATGAGTGAGAACAGATGAAATATTTAGATATAAATAGTCTGTTTTCATGTGCTGTGATTGTCACTAATAAGGCAAGGACGTGTGGTTTGTGGTTCAGGGACAGGATGAGGAACCAGGACATCTGGGTTCCTTTCCCAGCTTTACCACAGTGTATTGAAGAAGTCATCAAGCCTCTTTGTACCCCATCAGCTGGAAGTGGATAATAATGCTCTGGGGACTCAATCTTTAATGCTGTCGTTTTCAGATGTCCAGAAGGGAAGAGCGATACAAGTGTACGATTTTCACATACTAGAAATAGGTCCAACTAAAACTTTAAATCCAGATACCTGGAAAGTCTGTGAATTAATTGAACCTATCCTGACTTTAGGAATCTGGCCCACTTGCAATTTCAAAGCAATGACAGAAAAACAAGAGGAAAATTAAAAACAATACAGAACATTTGAACAAAATCCTGTCTGAAAGTATATGATCTTAAGTTTTCTGTGACAGGTTTTTTGGGCCTTATGCTCAAGCTTTTTTTTTTTTTTTTAAACACCTAAAGTGGTTAAGATAACAATGGGAGTACTATGTACCCTAATAGGGAGATGGCAACGATGTCCTTAAAGACTGCAATGTGCTCATTTGTTCAAAGCCTATAAACTACTTCGGTTTTAACTCATAAGGCTTGGTAGGATTTAAAAAGGACCTACAGCAGCCATCTAGAAAGGGATGCGTTTCACGTAGCCTGTGTGTATTTTGCTGACTGCAGCTGTAACTAATAAATCATGAAACCATAGATTAAAAGTACATAATCCGTATAAATGTAATTAAAGCTGAGATTCATTCTACCTAGGAGTAAATAAGCACATTTGGCACATAAGTCATAGTGGAAAAGAGGTTATTGTTTGTTAGTGTGCACATGCTAGCAGAGAGTCTCAAAAGCAGAGTTGCTTCTTCGGCTGAGGAGGAAAAAAAAACTGTGCTAGGGATTTGAAAGCCTTGAGTTTAAATCATGAGAACAATTCATTTGGGATGAGCATTATATTATTTCAGAGTTTCCAACACTAAAAGAATTTTAGTAGTAAAAACAACAGTCTGTAATGCAGTACCTGCTGATGGATTCTGGGCAGCACTAAACCAATTTTAGTAGTAAAAACAACAGTCTGCAATGCAGTACCTGCTGATGGATTCTGGGCATCAGAGAGCTGTATCTACATTAGAAAGCTAAACAGTCAAACGTGAGCAGATCTACAGTTGGTAGCGAGGACCCCACATCCATATTGTACACGTGGTTGGGTTTTTCAGTCTGGTCACATGTGCCGATGGGCTGGAGCACAGGACCTGTCCTCCTGCAGCACCTTCCCGATGTTGGTTTCACCCAAAAGTCCGGTTCATGCGGTCTGACCTGCAGTGCAAGAAAAAGCACGCGAACAAAGTGTGAGAAATCAGGAGATTTGTTTCAGAAGTGCAGTTCTGATCTGAACTAAAATGCCAACCTACCGTCACCCTATTTGAACCCTTATCACTGAAAAAGGGCGGTACGTGGGCGTGATTCGCACTCAGAATCCAGGCAAGACCCAGCACAAATTTTCCCTTGCTTTCATCGAAATGCAGGCAAGGTTTTGCTGTAAATCACTGCAGTTGGACATAAGCAGCAGCTGAAGTACTTATCATGTAGTGTAATTTCAGACTTTTTTGAATGAGGCTTATGGCTATGTGTAAGGAAAATTGGCTTCAGTTTGTTTATTTTATCTCATTTGAGAACATTCTTGAGAACAGTTTAGTCCACTGCAATATCGGCACAGGAAGCACAATTTTAAATAGGGAGAATTAGCTCTTCACCATCACTCTAAGCTAATACCGTGTCTTCTGTGATACTAAGGGAAAAGCAAATCTCCTGATACACAAGAAACTTTCCAGGAATCTGCAGCGATTAATTTATTTCCTAATGGATTTGTACACTAAAACAGAGAATACAAGTCTATGGTTAACCAAGCCCTTCACCCTTCCTGTCCCCAGTCCTTGCATTCACCAAGAAAAACGTGGGCACGTGGCCTGCCAGGAAATCTTTAGCACACCCTGTCTGGGTCCCCAATAAGGAGGTGTAGGGAGGAGCACCCCAGGACTTGCTACTGAGCGCTCCCAGCAGAGATGGAGCAGTTTGTATTCAGCGTGGTCTAGAAACTGGCGTCAGAGCGGGTGAAGATTGGTAAACTGTCAGCTGAGATCCCTCGTCCACTTCCAGAGCCTTAGAAAACAAGCATGCTCAGGGACACAGAAAATAGGTACCAGGGGGCTCATCATCTTTTCTATAAAAATTGCACTCATAATGATTCACATCATTATAACATCTTTCCCACTAACTTCCCTAAAAAGACATCCCAACCACCCCCCGACATATACATATCTCTAGCTGTATATCTGTGTATGTGAAGTCACGTAAATAACTATCTTTATGTAGTGAGACAAAGCAGCCCGAACAACCAAAAGATTTAGCAACAAAAAATCTTCTCCTATGGCATAAATCCCACTAGTAGTAATTTCAACTCAAAATGGAAAGCATAGCATTACATTATTTCAGCACAAAGGCCAAATTTCCCTGGTTGCCAGTTAGACCCCAAGCTCATACAAACGCAGCAGGAGAAACCTAAAATGATTTTGTTTCCTAGTGGCACTAATTCCATTGCTGGAGAAAATGTAATTATATTTATGTTGACGTTATAATGATAACCTTGCAGGCCAGACTCCATTCTGTCTGTTAGGCCAGATAGAAACGAAGCACCAGTGGAGACCTAAGGAATTTCTGTTCCTCGGTGGCGGTGTGCCTGGCAGCCCCGCTAGTAATTTCAGCAGTAAGAGGAAAGTTCATTCTGTGAAAAAGATAAGATTTAATTTTGTGTTAACTACAAAACCTCTCCATTTTGTATTGATCACAGCATCCTCAAACAAACTCCATGTGGACTTTGCAATATGCGGACTAGGCTTTTGTCCTGTACAGCTGTAAAACTCGGAATCTCAACATAAAATCTTGTACCAGTTGTGTATGTATGCACACAGGTAATGCAGCGTGGGTTTAAGAGCACAAGGTTGTACAGGAGAGGAGCAGGGTATTCATCATCAAGATGATACTCTCCAGGTCAGAGCATTCAGTTGTGACAGGTTAGTGAAAATGGCCATTTCCTTGTAACAGACCTTGTCACCTTTTCCAACACAGCCCTTTTCGTGCTCAGCCCAACCTGCCACTCCCCCACGTCCATGCTGTTGGGGGTGATCGGCAAAATCCCTGTGGAGGTCTGCTGCTCCGGTGCACGAGTAGGCACGGCCTGTTACCACGCCACGTGTTTCAGCATTTGTAAAGAACAACAAAAAATACGTATGTATTTATACGAATGGAAACTTGTTACATGCTCTAAGAATTTTGTACCAGGTTTTTTATTAACTTTGTTGTATGACAGAAGTAACCTTCCTTGTATTATGTGCTCAGTGTTATGTGCTTAAGACAAAAGAGCAAAGAAAGATTTTAGCAAGATTTGTAAAGTTATAGTGGTTAGGGGTACTGCTATCCCCACGTTCAGGGCTGACCTTGCATTTCAGGGAAGCAGAACAAAATATGAATTTTGGTTACAGTGATGAATTTTTCAACACAGAGCTGATAAATGATCACAGCAGACCTAGCACCCTGGAGATGCCTTGCAGTTGTGAACAGTAATTGCCTGCTGGCTGTCTGAGGCTGTCGGGATCACATACAGTAGATTCAGACTGGAGCCTGGCACCGTTTGACTTGTGGTTTTGCTCGCTTATTTATCAATCTCAGTTGCCCCCGTATTAAAAGAGAGGCCTTTCAGGAAAATGGAAGTTTTTTCCTGAAATTCAAGGAGGTGGGAATTGCAGTCATTCACTGCTGATACATTAATTTAATACATAGTGGCATTTTTAGGTATTTATCCTGGCTATATTTAATATGTTATGGTACATGTGCCAGCCTATCCTATTATTTTCTCAAGGCACTTTATCAGTGTGAGACATTGCTAGTTCTGAAGTCAAGATCATGTTAGTACTCATTACTTCTCTTGCCACTGCCCACAAGAGAAGCAGTACTGAGGGAGGGTATTTAAAGTCAGGGCTGAAGGATTTCCTTTTCCTTATATAATTCAGAAAGAAAACAACTCTAGAGAGGAAATTATTTGCAAGCTGGAACTGAACTAAATTAAACAATTAGAAGATAGAAAGAGCTAAACAACTTACAATTTTCAAAAGTTAGACTTTGGTTGAGAATAATGTTCCAAGACATCAGAACATGGCGATTTTTTAACAGGTTTAAAAACAACCAACCAACCTAGCAAACCTTCTTGTTAGGGTCAAGGGAACTTGGGCTTTTTCTTTGGCTTTTTCTTCCATACTCATACATAAAGACAAAACCCACCATAACGATATCGGTAATTAGGATACCAGTGGATGGATTAGTCACTGCCCCAGCTAACCTTTATGTGTGTTGCTGGGGAGGGCAGTTAAGGTAGATTCATTTTTTCCCCAATTTAACCATATGAGAGAGGCACCTGGTTTAACCTACCATCCCATCTCCTTCTACTTTCAATGGGGAGAGAGAGGAAATGTTCCTTGATGGTGTCTCTTCCACCACCCGGGAGGAAAATGCTGGTATATTTGAAACTCAGTTTTCTCTGTTAAACTGAAATTTTATCACTCCTTACCAGACAGAAGAGTTAGAAAGAGAGGAAATGAAAGAGAAATGTGGGCTGTGAGTGGAATCACTCGCTCCTTGGTGGTGTCTCTTCCACCACCCGGGAGGAAAATGCTGGTATATTTGAAACTCAGTTTTCTCTGTTAAACTGAAATTTTATCACTCCTTACCAGACAGAAGAGTTAGAAAGATGACTGTGGGACATTCAGGTACGAGGGCAGCAAGAGGCACATAGGAGCCATTGATAGACCGTGCACTTCTTGAACTCCCCGTCCTCCGCAGCTGGATGTAGCTGAGAGAGTTTGTCAGTGTTCGCAGTCCAAGCCTGGAGCACAAATTTGGCTGAGCTTGTTTTTTCCATTTTCGTCAATATTAAAAATATGTCCTGTTCTTGGTACTTCTTCTGGCATTCACCACAGAAAGGCCTTTGCAGGCAGAGTCCAACACCATCACATTTTTATAAATGCTTCATAGAAATGTACAGATTTCACAAGCTTACATTGGCTTAAGTAGGAGGAATTTTATGTCCTTTACCAATGCTACCTGAGGAAATATAGCTCCCAAATGGTGATTTATTTTTTTTTCCCAAAATATAGTTATAATATGGAGGTGGATGTATGTTGGCACTGCGCCAAAGTTTCTTAAAGGACACCTAAACCATTTGAGATATGGAGCTTTCACAGCTTGTTTGTTCTTAGCTGTAAATTCTGCTTTTGCTGAACTTCTCAGACTTGGTTAGTATTTTGTTTAAATTAATCTCTTCTCTAAGATTAAATATTAGAATAGATACTAGATTAAATGCCTCTAATTTACAACCACAGTGCCTTCTCTGCAGTCAGTTTGTATGCTCAATGCAAAAGTGAATTTTGAATGTTAACTGTTTTATAATCTTGAAGAGGGTTGTGCAAATATTGTAGAAAAAATAAGGATAACAAACACCCTAAAAGTAAACATAAATATTTGGCAAGAATGGCAGAAATCCTTTGCTTATGTACACAAACTCCCAGAGTACTAACAGCGGTCTGTCATTTTCCAAAGTTCTGGGGTACCTTTGTGCTCCTAAAAATAACCATTTTGTTCAGTTCTCAGCGTTTTAGAGATGCCTAAAGTGGTTAGTGAGAAAGAGAGTTTTTCTGGCAGTGGAACATTTCTTCATAGCAATGATAACAATTCTTTATAGCTCCTTTTTTATTTTTTTTTTTTTAAGGAAAACGATACCAAAGGTATAATTCCGAAATCAACAGAATTAAATTGCTATAAAACCACTGCTATTGAAATCACATTTACTTGCTATTTGTTTGTTTTGGTTGGTTGGTCTTTGGAAAGGTTTAGGAGGTCAATTTTTAATATAGAATACATTCAGTTGATAATAGATGTAATAGGAATATGATTGCATTTATAACTAGTAAAAATGAACTAATAGCAGGGAATAACTCAAGTATAAACATAATGTCACTGGCACTGGCAAATTCTAAACTTACTACACGAAATCTAATAGGAAGGCAGTATATGAAAGCATTAAATTTAATATTATGGTTCACCTCTGTCCAATTCATTTGGAATGACATTTATCTGCTTCCAGATTTAACTAGGTCCATGATATGCAAAAACACAACACGTGAGTTAGAAATGCTTCTATCAATTTCAATAGAATAGCAGATAACGTAAAGTTTACTTTTTAATCACAAAATCAAGCCACTTTGAAAAAAAATATATTTTGCAGGCTACTTGAAAATATTTTCCCCCATTCTTTTACTCCTTACTGGAGCTGAGTTAATACCAACAGTGCAGCAATACTTCAATGCAAGGGAGAGCATTTTCGCATGGGCCCTGCCCTGTCCAGAGCCCTGGAAATGTCACGGCAGGGTGACTGGAAGAGTCCCACTCCCTTTTCTAGAGGAGATTTGAATTAACATCTGTGCATTTGGGTGATCATCTAAATTAAACTCAGTATGGCAGAGACTTCCTTTAGCAGCTGCCCTGTCACTAAAGGAAATGAGGGTGCAATTTTGTAAGTCCAATTACAGGATGACTGTTTGGCAGCCACACATCAGGTCAAAGGCAAAGTAGAAGACAAATTAGATGTATCTCACTATAGACTGTTTTTTTCTATTACACCTCAGTACTTCAGAACTGTACTGTATTGTACATAAAGCCTTGTTCCTGAACCAGAGAATTCATAGTCCGTTTATATGACATACCACACACATGAAGGAAAAAAGCAGATACCCTTTTTTAAAGTACCATTAATTCTAAAATAGTCATAATCTGAAGCACAAATTGTGTTTCTCTTCTTGTTCACTTGATTTTGTTTTCATAGTATCTAGTGTGCCAACTCACTCGTTCAAGTACTGCTACATCACTAGGACATATAACCTAAGATTAAATATGAGAAGATGAACAATTAAACTAATATATAGGTGCTCCAGGCTCTGTCTGAGCTAGGATGTCCTTCCTCCTGAGCACTGAATTCACCTTCTATCAAGTCTATATCACTTCCATGCACTTTGTCAGCTACTTATCTCCTCTAAGCTACTATAGGAATATTGAATACTGTACATGAACTGTGTTCTCTGTGTGAATATACAGGTTTGATATAGTAGGCTGTGAGAAAAGCAAACAGGAAAAGCGGAGAATGGCTTCAGATAAGCCATCTCACAGCAAACTCTCTAATATAAAACCTGAGCTGTTCACAAAATTCTTATTTTTTGACCTCTGCGACCTTAGAAAATTGTTTTGCCAAGGCTGAGGGCCAGACAATGAGAAGGACTGTGGCTGGCTAAGATACTCTTCCCAGGAGCCAGAAATGGAGGTCACCACTGGAGAGCCTCAATTCAGTCGAGACAGACAGTAGCTAATACCTAGTGGTCAAGCCTGCATTTGCACTCACATAAAGTACAAAAGTGTCCTGGATTTGCATCTAAAATAGATGTTTGACATCTAACCATCCAACTTGCTCCTGTAAGACATTGTAGAATCAAACTCTGAGTCTTGTTTCCCACTGCTCAGTGCCATGCACGACCTCTGTACCTCTCTAAGTGCACAAAGCAGGTATGTAAGACATCGGAAGTAACATTATGGTCACTTTGCACAAACGAACTTGACTAGAATAACACTAGAGGCAAGGGGAGTTAGGTCTTATGAGTATAAATGTTGAGCTAAAGAATTAATTTATGTTTGTTTGAAAGAGCTCAGTGAGGCATAAAAAGGTTCTGGAATGTTTAATCCTAAATGGAATGAGATTTATCAAAGCAATTTGAAAGGATAATACATTCATTTCTGGTTCTACAGTCAAAGAAAAGCCAAAAGAGTCCAAAGCAATAACAACGTAGAAGCTATTTTTCATGCTGCTATCATTACCTCAAGTTTGATGCTACAGTGAAAGGCAAATCTGGTTCTGATAAGCAATTATTAACTTGTGATAAGGATTAGGTTTACATTTAAAGATCAAAGCAAACATATATAAACTATTTTGTGTACATACATATCCTCTGCTTTATGTCCTTGCTCTTGGTCTGATATCCAGTCATCACTGTATTTCCCTCTACCTTCTTAGCGAGTCAAGGAGCAACTGGAATCTGTATTGAAAAGAAAATGTAGTTAATTTAATTCATAGTAACATAACATGGACTAAAAACTTCAGGCAGAGATTATCTCAGTCAGTACACCAGGTCAGAGGAACCAGAAGATCTGTTACTGTCAAACTCATTAGAGAGACAATGAAGCGCTTTCCTAATTGTGTTGGCTTTTTCTTCTCTGAAAACAGCTATCACCCAAGTGATCAAACCATTAATAATAGGCATCTACTTAAACAACATACCCATTTATCTGACAAATCCCAACACTAGAGCTCCCCATAACTAAAACTGCTATTCACGGGTGATAGTGCCACGAGAGGGTGGAGGGTTGGCAATTTTCTTCATTTCAGGGAAAGGGTCATTACCGTGATAGATTCCACCTACTCTTTCCAGAAGTGAACTTGGTCTATAGCTAAGCAACCTGCAGGTCATCGCTATGCCCAAATCCTGAAGTCTTCACTCATGACTAGAACTCCACCTGGCATCCATTTATGCCGGGTTTTATGCTTCAATAAATCTGGCCCTTTGCTCCTGTTTGTTCAGTCTAAACTTTTCAACTGGATAAAAATGAAGGTATCGTTTCGAAAACCCTTACTGAAAAGTCTGTTTTCCAAGTTTTTTATGAAGAGCTTAAGAGAAGAGTACAGATTTCAGCTCAGGCTCTAAATAAAACAGTTAAGAAATGGTTTGAACAAAACTCACTATATCTTTACTGTAAGGTGAAGTAATCTTTACTGTAAGGTAAAGTAATAAAAGTATGCTTCATTTCATGTCTGAGGATGGACTGCTAGATATGTCTTCTGTACAGTTATTTTAACAGGTTATGAGTTATTCATCTCTACTGACATGTAACAGGTTCTTCTAAAGTTACATGACTGTATGTATAACAAAGCGAATTGATGGCAGATTTACAATCATTTTGCAAATGGTATTAAATGTAGCTGTAAAAAAATACCTGAGCCTATTCTATGTGTAGTAAACTACTAAAAAAAAAAAAAAAAAAAAAAGAGGACACCTGACACCTTAAAGAAACCATGTTCATCTTCCTACATCTTTGAGAACTATCTGATCTTTAGATGAAGCAACATCTTGCAAGATGACTGACCACGTGAAGGTTAAGTGTCATGGTTGTATTAGACTACTGCATGTTCATATGAGACATCAAAGGCTACTTCCAGCTACTGATCGTTTCTTGTCCTACAACATAGCAAGGTTGTGATACTGGAAATGCCTAAAGCTTCCTACTGGTCTGCGTGTCCACTTCATGATCAGGGCTTCCATTACCTCTACTCTCCACCCTGTACCGCTGATTTACCAATACGGAATATGCTTGCTTGTGTCCCATATCATAACAAATTTAGGCAGGCTGAAAACTGTAGATATGTCTGGATTTACAAAAGACTTGGTTGCAAAACTTCCAGTTAGTTCCAATCCACTCTTGCCAGTGTTCCTGGATGCTCAATATCTGTAGAAATCTCATCCTCTGACCCTTGAGTTTCCTTTAAATTGAATGAAAAATTTTTAATTGCAAAGCATAAGGTGAAAGTGTGGAGAATTATTTTTCTCTTCAAAGTACCTGTAGAGTTTTAGATTTGGTTTCTTATGTATGTAAATTGGAATCATTGTCATTTATATAGTCCAGAAGGTTCTTTTTTAATGGTCTGAATTGCACCGTTAGTTTTACATATTCTTATACACTGGTTTGACTTAAAACCAGTCTAGCTGTTTTGTTACAAATGGTTTTAGTTTCCAAGTAAACTAAGTGGGAGAGCAATTCAAAACATATTGAATTAATTTAAAATATTAATATCCACAACTGACTCTAAATCAAAAAGAATTACTCTAGACTTAGTGAGCTTTATTTCTGACAGTTCTTATTTTTAAAATCTAGTAAAACATATTGCATATATTCACTTAATTTAGAATAGCAAATCAACAGCACAGGGATCAACGTATTCCTTTTTTCCCTTGTATCTAAGTCATTTCTTTATACAGAAGAAATGCTTGATTTCTTTTCCCTTCAATGCAAAAATAATCCTGTAAATGCACTTTTCATGTCCCAATGTGTAGCCACTTTGTTGAACTTTTAGATTCTGCAGTTAGATAAATCAGATTTCCTAGTGAAGATCTAAAGCTGCAAGTACAATTTATCTTCAGTTGACTAGTGATATGGGCAGTTACTGTCTTGGGACCAGATCCTGTAAACCTGCGCATGAATAGCTTCACGCGTAACAGTTGGTCTGACAACGACCATTACACTGTTCATGTGAGTCAGGGTGCGTCAAAGTGCTCCCTGAGGTGGAAAATGTTTGCCGGGTACCAGTCTTCATTTTCTAGCAGAAGATAGTAAATAGATTGCAAATAAAAAGATGTAAACTATAGCCAGGAATATCAAATGGTCATGAGATGCTTTTTTGCATCATTTTTCCCTATTATATTATGTTAAAGATGTTCCATAGTTACAAGCAGCCCCAACTTAAAGCTCTTCTCTACAAATGCTAATACAGGGCACCTTGCAACTGATGTCAACAGCAGGGCGATGCAGAGTGGCACAAGGCATTTTTTGCAAAACTGTCTCTGCAAACAACATCTGGTGAGCTGGAGATCAGCATGACCCTCCTGCCCCAGTCCCAGGTGAAAGCAGCAACGAAGAGCAAGCAAGAACAGCCCAGGTAAGGCTTCTGATGACTTATTACACATCTCAGATTGCAGACTGGTGCGGAGGAGGTACCAAACTCCATGTCAAGTGGTTGTGAGGTATCTCCCATTTTGGTGACCTTGGCTTGCAGAGATGGAGAACACTTCCAATGTAGCATTTGTATTGTGATTATTTGGTCTCAGAGAGGCCACCAGGAGAGATCGGTAACCCGTGATCATTTCTGGTTGTAACCGTACTGGTTGCCTGGAGGCTGGCCAGCAAAACTCTCTTTAATGGTGCCCTTACGCAGACCTCTATGTTACCCCGATTCATCGTCCCTTTATCCTACCATTTGCTGCTGTGCCTTTACACATGTAATGCCTCCAGGATGTGACCCACACAGAGGCTACTCCCACAACCTGTCCCCATGACCCTTCCAGGAGTGTTAATGATTTAATGTTAATGGCTATCCACTTCAGAAAGGGTTGGGGAGACTGGAGGGTAAGAGGTCATTATTGTTTAAACACATTTGTTTTGCCTTTCTTCCCAGAAACTTTAAATCAGAAGGAGCTTCCTTACACAGAATGCTCAAACTGACAGTTTTAGGATGTGTGAGAAAGACACAGTTAATTTAGTGCAAAAGATAAGACATTTCCTTGGGGGAGCACTAATACCAGGCCTATTACCCCTCAGTGTCATTTCAGATTAGTGTACTACAGAGAGAGGGATTCTAAATCTTTTTAATTGAATAATATCTGTCTTTTCCTTACTAAAATAAGTTTCTGCCTAGAGGTTTTAAAATTATTTCTGAATTACATCCGAGTTCTGGACAGTTTATCAAAAAAAGGAGGATGTAGTTTGTCTGCTGCCTTGTTAATTTATGTCAGAGCAGAGAAAGGAGAAATATTTCCTCAGTGACCCAAATGGAATAGCTACATAAAAAGATGATTAGAAATATGAAGTCCAAACATATCTAACTCACTAAGATTCGCCAGCTGTCACAGACATATCCACATGTGTGAATATATCTGCATACACGTCATAATTATACATTCAAAGTGAAGGGATAATTATCCAAACTTGGTGGCTGAAACAACAGTCAGGAGAAGAACTTTACTCAGCTTCTCTCTCCCTTTTTTATAGCTGAAAGTTCAAAAAACATCAAAATCACTGATTTTAATCCACATCGTTTTTTGATTCATAAGCCATGAAATGACCTCGCAAAAAGGAGAAAATGCAAATATCCTTTTACCCTTAGCATGTTCTGAGCAGGAACATTTGACAATTGTGATCCGGACTTGCTCAGTCCTTGACCCATCAAGAGAAAAATTGCACGTGGCCTTGGACCAGCCCCCTTTTGTCCCAAAACTAAAGAATGAGATCTGAAGCAAAGTCCTCGCTTTGACTGGTGTAGGCACCAACCTCAGGAGCCTCCCGGAAAGCATGATTCCCTTCAGTATAAGTGACACGCTGGAAGATTCAAAAACCATTAAATAGAGGTAGTTAGTTATATATTTAGACATTCTTTAGGTAAAATGGTGCCTTGTTATCTATTTTAGAGGTCTAAACACAAAGGCTTAAGTGCACCCTGATGGCTGATGTTTCTATAGAGATGCAGTCTGCCTGCAGCTTTTGGGTAACGGCACGGCTCACAGAACACTTGTGTGTTAGGGTGCTTTGGGGTTGTTTTTCCTTGAAACTCCTTCCAACCAACTGCACTCTGTCCGCTTCTCCTCATGCTTCCATAATAGTCATGTTTCCTCTGATCTTTACCGAAGAAAACATATTTTCCTTTTCTAATTCAATCCTTAGCCATTGTTTTCCCAACCCCTAGTTCTCAAGAAATATTATTTCTTTAAAAAAGAAAAAAAAAAAAGAAAGAAAAAGTCTAATTAAGCCATTTATCAAACTTTTCCAAGTGGATAGAGTGACAAATTAGCCCTATCTTCCACCAACAATCTGATGGATGGGAAGATAAAGATGCAGAGGCTGTTATTTTAGCTGGAATCTCTCTACTATATCAATTGTTTGGCCCCAAGCCAAAAGACCCTAAGAGATGACAAGAACTAATGATGGGTCCATGAAGTTTATGCAGCGTGAGGCCTGACTTCAAAGGAATCTGCCCTTATTAGCAATATCTCTATGCCTTCTTCCTGGAAAAAAACCACTCATTTGTTTTTTAAAAAGTTTTTACTTAATTATCTTACTCTTTCAGTAAATGGAAAGAAAATGCAAACTGTAAATAAATTTGCACAATAATATATTGCCGGCGAGTTCTGTTTTTCTCTACAAATATGAAGTGATCGTTATGACATTACTTTTAAGTCCATCAAGAGAGTCTAAGACAGGTAGACTGCAAATAAGTTTCCCTAGAAGTCATTACTTTTATGCCATTCTTTCAGAAGAGCCAGGCTCCCTGACAGCCTGCACGCCAGATACAATCTGTGCACGTGGAAGCAAGCATGGAGGTCTGGTCAGGGGAAGTCAGTCAACTTCAGTAGGGTCAGGACCCCCAAAATTGCCCTGGATTGCAACCCACTGAAATCGCGTGTACAGAGGTTGTTGCAGGGTCAGGACCAGAATGCCAAAAGTTTCCTTGGATTCAGAGAGGGAGTAGGAAAATTCATGGAAGAAAAATTCATCAGGAGTTGGATCAAGCCTGCCTCGCCTCTGGCTTAGGAAGATCCTAAGCCACGTAGCAACAGATGCCAGGAAAGAATTCAGGGGAAATAGCCTTATTCGCTTGCGTAGACTTGCATTCTTTCTAAGTATTCACTCTTGGCAGTTTTAGGATACCAGGGTTTTGGGCGAGGTGGATCTTGGGTCTGACACTGTTCCTATGCGACAGGATCACCTTCAAAGGTTGTAACTCGCATCTTTCTCCCTTATCCCTACGTTTTTTTAATATTCATCCATTTTTACATGCAACAGAGACCCTATGTACAAGGTGGAAAACAATTACTAGTCTACTGGAAAGCAGGAAGAGAGGATCTAACGGCCAGGATGACTTCTAAGAAAAAAATCCAAGCAAACAAAACCCAAAAACCTGTTTTGACACGCGATTAGAAAAGTTTGACTGAAAACAAACCATTTCTGCAGATACTATATATTACTCAGAGTTAGAAGTAAGATCCATATATTTTTCACTGGGAAACTATTTAAAGATTATTCTTTATGTCCCATTTTTTATTACTTTTTTTCCTTGTGGAAATAGAACATTATTCACTTACTGGCAGAAGGAGAAACTGTAGTATTGCTTTATAAAATCCAACTGCAGTAATTCTGCGTAGCTGAATATTCATATACCTGATCAGCTTGATTCATCTTTTCAACAGAACATTTTTACAGTATGGAATTAAACACAATAATGCAATGAAAATAAGATAGCATTAGAAGTTAGCGCAAAGCCATATTCAGCGCATCCTACAGTATTCTACCTTTGTTCTCCAGTCTGGATTTAATAGGATGTGTAGAAGAAGCACTATGCAAAACTAGGGTATGTAATCAATCTTGAACTTTCCTGTGTCTCGATAAAATGCCCTGTATTCATCCTCCTTCTATAGCTACCTATCCATCAAGCAGCTTACTCAAAGTGAAAAACAAGTGGCTTTGCACTCAGGGAGTTTTTCTTTCTTGTTACTTTTCAAAAGGGGGCATGCCATTTAATCTGCCACGCTGCTTTTTAGCCTGAGACATAAAGGCAATTTACATTGCTGTATCGGTTGTAGGAATGTCCACAAGCTCTGATGGTTTGGGGGGAAATAAAAAAGAGCCTGGAGTACACGAGGGCCAACGTAAACAATCATGGAAAGAACAAAAGAGAACTTTTTAATACTAAAACCTTACTTGGCAACTTCAAAACAAGGAATTAAAATTCTGGTTGAGAATACAATGTGAACCATGCAATACCATAGTAATTCAAATTCTTTCTTCCTCCTGATGCACTTGATACCTTTAAGTACATAACGTACTTTCTTAGCTGTTTATTGACAATAGAGCTGCTTAGGAACCACATTGTGGGTTCTGTATATGCCATTCACTTGCAACACTTTGGATGAAACTGTAAATAAAGATAATGCAATGGTACAAGTTTTCTACTTAGAACTGTATTTTTCCAATAAAAACGAAGTGTAAGTATTATGGCAATATGCAATTACGTGTTCAAATGTCATTGCTTCTAACTCAGGAAAGGAACTCCTTGAACAAAGAAGCTTAAATGCAATTTGGCTGGATACTAAATGTTATTCAGCAAAAGATCACTACTGAAGTTGTCAATAAACAAAACTGTTTACTTAGAATTAGCAACACGGTCATTGTCTGGCTACTATGGCACACTGTAAATATGCCTGGGCAGACTGGGTGTTACAAGATTATTTCAAAGACAGTTATTCATTGTCTCAAGAGACAGGTAAAACAGCTCCTCTCTTAGTCACTTTGCTTGGCTCAGGGGGGTAGTGGCCACAACTGAATCCTATTTAGCCTTTCTTCAGTAAACTAAAGAAAGGTTTTTTTTCTTTTCTTTAAATATGGCTCCAATTACTGAATATAACAAACTCATTCAGAACTACAAGCATCAGATTTTTCAAAGTCTCCTGGATTTCCCAAACATTTTAGCAAAGTTAAGAAATTTTGTTCTATAATTTACACTTTATGATACGATTCAATGGAAGACTTTAAAAAAAGTTTTCTCCAAAATAAATAATAACCAGAAAATTATTCCACCCTGCACTTGTCTTTTATTTGCCAGATGACCAGTTTGCTTCACTTCCTTTCCACAACTTTAGAAAATACAGAAAGTCTGTACACGTACAGTTCCTGCCTGGAAGCACAGACTTCAGGAGTTAACTCCAAGTTAAACTCATCATTTCTATTTTAAGATAATATTTAATCAGCTAGGGCTGAAGGATACACACAAAGTTTGCCAGTAAATGTTGCCTAGTAGGTTTTGTGGAAAATAAATTTTGTAGAACAAAACTGAAACACAGAGAAACCGCCACGCTGCTACTAAAGCTACGTAGAGAAGTGTACAGATTAGCCTTGTATGAATTAGTGCTTTTCCATCGCGCCCGTGAAACTGAAATGGAAAGACAGTAAATGAATCAGAGTGCAGAGATACTGCATCAGCTATGGGCAATGGAAATACAGATTTCAGCCACCAAAGGGACCTGGGTTTCGCTTCTCTTGATATTTCCTTCTTCTAAATCATGTTAGTATTATGTCTTTTTTCAATTTAAATTAGTTTTGGTCTCTTGTGTTGGGAACAGCTTCTGATTTTAAGAAGACTTTCACAAGAGTATTAAGAGAGAGACGTTGCTCACTAAATGATACCTGAAGAGAATGATTTCAGAGCTGTATATCCTATTTTAGCCATCTCCACTACCAGGAAAAGATGGGTTGACCTACTTGCATGTTACAAAAATAGTCAAGGATCTTTAAACAAAGTCAATCTCATTGGGCTGAACAGAAATGGAGAGGTGTAATGTGCTCACAGCATAACCCGGTGAGGTGCCCATCCTGGCAGTAAAAAGCAGTAAAACCATCAGAGCACGCCTGCGGTGTGTTTTGCCCAACACAACCTGGGGATTACTGAAAATCTCAAAAGCTTGGTTTTTTTAAAAAAGTGTCATTCAAGTTCTAGGCCCAAGAACTTCAGTGAGGAATTTGGTGAGCATCACTCCATGGACTTGAAGTAGAAGATGCGGACTGGTAAGTGAGACACAAAAAGAGGCGGATCAGGAATGATCAGAGACTTATTTGAAAGGACAGGGTGAACTACAGCTGCTCAAGCTAGAGAAAACTGAGGGGCTGCATGACAACACTCTGAAAAGTACACGAAAATGAAGAAGGGAGTAATAGTTTCTTGATTATGAGCTTGATCTGGGGCAGGGCAATGCCCAAATGACCTCTGAGGTCCCTTTCAGACCTTAGTGAAGGGATATGCTATGTGAGAATAAACTTCCTGTACGGTTCTGGAAGCCTTCAGTAAAAACAGACTGCATCTAAAGCTTAAAGCCTTTTAGGATGGTTCACAAAACAGAAACCAGAAATTTGCCATGAGAGGTACATTTTTATTTTTTAACTTGTATTGGTTTCATCCCTAGGAAACTCATGTACTTTCTGGAAAAAAAAAATTAAAGGGACAAAAAAAAAAAGAGAGAAAGCAAAAAAGCCTGAATTTAAACCATTCCATCAGCCTGCAGAGTTTGGTCCTTGCTTTATTTAAAACTTTTTGTTTTCAATCTAGATGTTACCAATCACTTCTGCTCTTCTGAAAATGTGCATAAACCCTTTTGAATATCTCTATCATCATAACCATTGTTAGAATTCTAGGATTAAATTTATTATACCTCATTTATTTTGCACTATTTCCTATTACCATAAGGATGAGTATTAGCTACTCTGCATTCGAAGTCTACTTTCTGCACAAAGTCCTGTATGCTACTAAGATATAGTTAGCTATTATACTGCCCAACAGAGTATCAAAGCCTTTACACAGTGTAGTATCTTCACTAGATGGCAGTGGAGAGAAATATTACTTTATACAATCTTTTTTAATAGGACAGGGAAACATCCCAGTAAGTACTGCCATTTATTAGTGTTGTCTGTGCTAATGCTAGACCACAAGACAGTGATGTTTTCGCCCACACAAAAGTCTGAGAGTTTCTGCCCAGTTAAATCTCCCTGCAAATGTTTGCTAGAGCATGGACACGCACTCGTCCAGCACTAACACAGAGCGGCAGAGAGTAACATATACTCATCTTTGAAGGTTCGTGTCACAATTGCTCTTCCTCTATCTTCACGTATATGAATAAACATCACGTTTCTATTGTCATAGTCACTAAAGCAATCCCAGAGGAAGAATTAATACCATTGTGCATTAACCATGACCAGGACCAGAAAGAGATGGGAAAGAGCTGTTCCCTCCCCTGTTTGCTCTGCAGTCGGTGGAGCAACAGACTGGACGTAACCCGGCACAGATGTTAAGAAAGGGAAGGGTAGCCTTTGACAAATGAATGCTGACACTCCTCTTCTAGAAGCAGCACTATATAGCTTCCCATCAAGGGCACGAGCAATTTTCTCCTAAGCTTAACTGTACCACGGTCTTCCCTGAAACACAAAGTCAGAGACATCGTCCCTGAAAGAATCATAACACTGACGCCATAAATGTGATGAAAAAATGAGTGAAGGGTAAGAAAGAGCAAGCAAGCGATTCGAAGGGTTTTGTGAAAAATACTCTCTGTATTCAATAAAATATTCTTCATTCTCAAGAACTCTTTACAGATACATGCTTGTTGGAAGAACTTAATATCCCTTACAGATGACTCAAGAAACAAAGAATAATTTTTCAGACTTCTGACAAAACTCCAAGATGAAATACTTTAAGCAGCAAGTTCTGTAGCTTCTAAGCTTCAAAAGCTTCAAAGATTCAATCTTTCGACTATGGAGAACTGACGCCTGCCAGTCTTTAGAAATTAATACACGTGAACAAAAATATAAAACCAGAATGGAATGGATGATTTCAGCCAAGATCATTACCTCAATTAAAAGATTATCAGTAAAATTCTCCAGAAACTGTGTTGATGTCTGGCTTTATGTATAGTATAATGTTCAGAAAACAAATTATCATTTACTACAATAAGGAGATGAAAAATGTTTGGTTTCTTCTAGCATCACATGTAAAAAAATATTTTCTAAGGTTTATTTCTTGCTTTTGGAGAAATGTGATATTAAAAAAAAAAAAAAGAATCAATTGACTGCCTACATCACACTTTGCTATACTACATCTTGCCTTTATCTTAACGATGTCCAAGACTTTCCCCTTAGAGAGCGATACTTTGTCCTCTGACATCTCATCTGCTTGCTCACCAAACTGTTTGCAATAGCTAGCAGAGATTCAGGATATTGCAAGTGATGATAAAAACCAAACCCAATTCTGTTGCAAGTGACTTCTTGACTTATGCCTGCTAAGCACAAACCTCCATTCAAAGGCTTGAACTTTTAAAGGCATAATTCTCTATATTTATTTTTGTGTAAATATGAGCAGATGAGAAACATTTCCTTATGGCATTCATTCTATGAGATTTCCCTTACTTTTCCTCTTCACTGGCCACTGAGAAACAGAAATATATGGAGGTGCAAAGCCCCAGGGTTTCGTTAGTGACACAGTGGGTTGGATTCTCTGCTCTCCAACGTGCACATGGCTCCGGTCAAACAAACATGCAAAATACACAAGGCTGTCAGATATAGTACAACTTGTTGCCTAAACCAACCTGATTAAAAAAAAAAAAAAAAAAAAAAAAAAGATTGTTCCCTTAGCATCAAGAGATAGGTAAAAATAAGGAGTGGATTATATAGACTCCTAGGAAAAAATACACTCCAAATCAGCTTGGTGGATTTCCCCAAATGGAGATACTGTAAATAAGTAGCTCCAATTCAATACGTTTGTGAGGCTAAATACATTCAGCAGAAACACAAAAGACCAATATGACAAAACAGTGATGCAACTTATGCTCGCTCCAAACTGATTTACAGGGAAGTAATTTTCTTTTATCATTAACATTAGAGAGCTCCATCCTAGATGCCCCGAGATGACCCCAATGTGCAATGAGACAGTTACGAACCCTGGTAAGAAGCCCAAAGTCCCCTCAAACAGCCTAGATACTGACAAAACAGACCTTTTGGTTGGTTTGTCGCACTCATTCAGTTCCTCTTTTTAAACTCTTAATTTAACCTTACATGAGAAAAATCTCAATTGCAAAATAAAGATAATCGATACACCTTATCCTTTCTCCTTTCGCCCCAAACGCGCTCATAAATCAAGGCACTGGGGATCTGCCTGGAAGCTCTGCCATCGTATTGCTCTTAATTAAGTAGCCTTAAAGTAAGTGGCCGATCGATATTGATTCACATGGGTCTCACTGCAGTAAGTCACCACAATGTCTTAAGGTGCTACCGATGTGAATATAATATCTAGACTTGCTCTGTCCACATTCGTGTCAAATGAAGATTAAGAGTGAAAAGAAATATTCACCTAGCTATTTTCTTCTATATAATGTACAGCTGACTGTGTAGAGAGCATCTTCTCTTCCTTTTCAAAACTGTATAAGTATTTCGCAGTCTACTTAGCTTGCATTTCATTTCTCTTCACAGCACCTGAATCTTTTACTACCACAAAAAAATGCAGTGACCTACTTTTCCCTGAAGTTTAGAAGGACGACTTGCATGATGGATACTGGTTAAATCTGACCATAACCTGCACAATACTCTGCTTGGAATGAGGACTGAAAACTGCTGTGTTATAGAGAGGAGAATGCATCATTACAATGAGATGCTCTCTTCCTTATCAATTTCAAAATATAACTGTCTACAATCGATTAAATGCATTATTAGGTTGATTGGCACTTGCATATCAGCATCTAAATTAAATTGATCTAACTCTGAGTAACTTGCTCAGACCGCCTAGGAGTTCAAGCATGTTTCTCTCTTCTCTAAAGGGAAGTAAGGGTTTAATTGCCCAGTGTCTATAGGTGATTTTTGCCATAGTCTAGTTAGCCGATTAGGGCCATAAAGACTACAACCTACCAGTAGCATTAAAAGTGTACTTTACTACTGTTTAGTTTCCTATCGTTCTAACACAACTGAAATGAAAGAAATTTGTATTTTATCCACCCTCTCTCTACACTTCGTCCTTACAACATACAAGTTTCTGCAATTTAACAAACTCCATGTGCTTATTTTGTAGCACAAGTACAAGCTTATTACTTATTATAAATACTATTTATGTGGAAATGTCAAAAGAGGACATAAAGACATGAAAACAAATTTTGTAATGAGTCATGTAACATTTTTTGGCTCAGTTCAGGTTGCATAGCCATGCAAAGCAACTCCTTCTTAATTATCTGTTATCCCACACCGCAGTTTGTTTAAAATCTTTATTGCAAATCTCCTAAAGCCGGGGATTTGCCCTTATGTGCCAATGCACTGGTAACTACATGGCAAGAAGTTGTTGATGCACGATAATAATTTTCTCCTTGCTGGGCAGTGAAGTAGCTGGAGGCAGGAGTAGTGCGGGTTCCACCCAGCTGCAGACCCAGGACAATCTGCTGCGTAGAGCAATTCTCACCAGGCAGGCTGGTGATTTTGCAATGGATTATACTTCTAGCTTTGCACTAATACAGATCAAATATTTGCAAATGAGGTGTTCATTACTTCATTATCTTAGACATCAGCATATTCTTTCTTGTGTCTGTCCTGCCACCACTACGCAGCCAAAGTAACCAGAGATTCCAGCAATATTTTAAAGCCTCTCAGTTATCACACGACGGGTGTACAAGCTATTTTTATCCCCCACCAGGCCACCCAAAAGATTTCTGAAGTTTGAAGCTCTAATTTAAAATGACTGTGTATTTTTACAGCAATTGTACTATGCCTTGATCGGGTTCTGAAGCTTAAATAACAGCGAAACGGAGCTGAAGACAGAGTGCCAATTTACAACCCAAACTACAGTTTTATACATCAGTAAATACTTGGCCAAAGTGGATTATAACATAAAACCCTGACAGACATTTAGTTACAACATAAGCAGTGGAATAATAAGGCAGTATGTTTATTTTCAATCCCAAACGAATTCTCTCTTAGAAATATATTTCATAGCACAGCCTCTCAACTGCTCAGATTTGTATTATTTTTTCTAGCTAGTGTTTAAAAAGAAATATTTGAGTTAGAGATATACATGGCTTATTTACATTTTTTGCTACCCCTTTCCTTCACCAGCAACAAAAATTTGCAGTGCTGTGCTGCTTGCGATGGGCCGTAAATGTGAGTTTTCAGCTTGTACAATCACACTCTGTTTGCGTTTACTATGCAAAACAGTTATAACAGTATGTGGGAATGAAAAGCCATCATTTTTGTGGAACTGAATGAATTCTATAAATTTTACTTCTGAATTGCTCTGGAAACTTGAAATTCTTACATAATTAAGAAACCCATTCAGATGTCTTTCCAGTCTTTCATTTTCTGTCTTTGATGCATTTGCCACTGGGTTTTCCACAGAATATTAAGCGTCCCATATGGTTTCATTTACATTTCTAACCTGAGAGACCTAGTTTGCCATCGTGTGCAGCTTAGGTCTCAACTGCAGGTGACATCTAATGAGCGGACATCTAGAAAATGAAAAAGTCCTAGCACCTCTGTGGTTAGCAGGCCTGAATAATTGCTGCAGTAGCTGAATTTTGCTGTACAGATGTTGGTAATTTGCTATTGAAAACCACCCGTATCAAACTGTCAGAGTCAAGAAATGGCTTTAATTATTTCCTCCCTGGAGCAGTAATAGCCATTACTTGAATACTGCCAAAGCTGGAATGTGTTTGTGCTGGTGATTTCTTAGCACATTCAGCGAAGGCAGCTTACCTGCACTTGCCAGTCCTGCTGCTCTCGTAGATTTGCTCCCTCGTCCAGGGAAACGCAGAGCGGCGCGATTGCTTTGGCGAGGGCTGTATCATCTGGAGACCACCTTCGCGAACTTTTGTTATTTTCCCTGGCCACCGAAGACTAACATTGTTTTTCTGCTTCCTTGAGCACTGAAAATAGAAAATAAATCAGACAGAAAGCTCTCGGAAATAACGATACAGGAAAAATCTTCTCTGGAAGGGAATAATTAAATAAAAAAAAATCAGAAGCTACAGAAAACTTGGTGAAAAATTGCACTAAGAAAAAGGTGAGGCTGGCAGGGCTACTGCGGGAGTCTCCTCGCTGCTCTGCATAAGCACTACCCAGGCTCTCATCCCTTCTTGCAGCAATGGGCAGAAATAAAACCACAGTCAAAAACACATAGCTTAAAAAAAAAAATAATTTCAAGAGCAGATCGAAATATTTTGAACGGTTTATAGCAATTTTAACATTATTCTCTGTTCTTCAAATAGATCCAAAACCCAGAAAAATTAAATACTGATGTTAATGTGAACATTTCCACAGGAGCCTGCAATGGTCTTTGGCTCATGCTTCAAAAGAAAAGAAAAGCCCTTGAAAATAACTCTCGGGCTAGCACTTTTTATTCCTCATTCCCATGCTGTAACAATTTGGGAAGACAATCTAACCTCTGCACCCCTGAAAGTTATCTTGTCTCTGAAGTGGGATAAGGTTTTTCTCCCTAAGTGATTGCAGAGCTTTTTATCCCTCTGACAGAGGGTATTAAGAAGTGCTGATGCAAAGTTTTCGTGAAGTCTGGAGGAGTTTGTCTCCTAGAAGAGCAAAGAATCATTAGGATATTCATGCAATAGCCCTGCACTTGGTCAGCAAGAAACTGCTCTTCCTTTGAAGTGCACACGTCAGATATTTGTGCATATAGAGACCGAGCGTGTTTTCCCACACGCAGTAACCTTTTCTTCTGCTGACTGCCCACCACAGACTAGTGCAACATCACAAACGTAGCGGTCATGGTCTCTGGGTTCCCCAAGAAAGAAGAGTGGAAGGCTGGGAGAAGCAAAACATCACTTATAAAAAAAAAAAAAGAGAAGAAACACTATGAGGAAAACCAGTCTAAACAAATATGTCGGAGTCCCTTTCGAAATAATTTGCCAGCCTAAGAGTCTTTAAGTCATTAAGAATGCACCTCTAAGTTGTGTAACATGTTTGCTATTAATTTATCTAATGTTTATAGGTACTAGCAAGGAAGAGGTCAAGGGATGTTTTAACTACAGCCAAATTTTCCTTGACTTTGTTTTTGATTTCCTTTTGTTGTAGGTCAGCAATAAAAATTAAAAATTTTGAGGAAAAGATAGAAACAGTTACTGCTTTAAAACAAGCAGAGAGGAAAAATGGGTTTTCTTTGCACCAAGATATTTTTCCAACCAAGCTTCTGCAATGAATATTCCTATGAGGTGATCACTTCTAATAGCAGTGATTACTGCTACTAGTATTATACCATGGTAATAAGAACAAACACTACGTGTCAGTATCACAGGCTGTTTGACCATTAACAAAAAAGATCGTAATACTGGTTAATGGGGGTTTGTGCTGTTACAGTTCTGCTGTTAATGCCTCCATGATAGCTAAGAGCATAAATAATAATGAGCTATGAAATGCTCTCTAGTCTCTCTGCATGGGCAGGAATTGTTTCGATTGCAACAGGCATGTCTTGCGTGTGGCGTATCTTAACCACAAAATTGATATCTAAGTACAGAGTTTGGTGTCATTGACATCCAACTCACAGCTGAAACTATTTTGGAGTTTTGTTAAGAATGACAAGATTTGATGAATGGAGATTAATGATTAAAATGTTTCAGCCTTTCTAAGTCCTCGCACAATGTGATGGCAAATAAGTCTTCAAAGAGATTTATTTTTGTTCCTAGCAGCTGGATATCCAGAGCCTGCCGTTCCTGAGGGAGTCCCAGAGACCTACTTGATGATGGGAGTGTTTCACAGCTGTGAGAGACTCAGATTGTTAAACAATGACTTGAGCTGTAACACATTTTAGTGACTAGACTCTTAAAACCCTGAGGTTTTCTAATTGCCTACAGCCAGCCTGCTTATCGCTGAAAACCTGCGAGCTCCTATGTTGTAACACGAGGCAGCGAAAGCCTGTCTTAAACATGTAATTCAATTACACAAGGAAATTATTCCAGAAAAAAAAAAAAACCCACACAACAAAAAAACCCCTTCCACCCCATTTTTCTGCCGTCAGAGGTGGAGGTGGGCCAGGGGGCTGACTGACATCGGTACGATGGCACCATTCCCCATGGGCCCCTCCAAGGGTGCTATTTTTTGAGCAGCAGATGTGAACAAAACCTGTGATGAGAGTAATGGATAAATGGTGCGCACTGGTTTCCACAGAACAAAAACCAGCAAAGACACTGTCCTCCAGTTCATGAAATCCTTCCCCAAGGCGCATAGAGCAGTGAGGTTTATTCCGTGGTCAGCGGCAGGGTGAACTTCTCTTTAATCATTGTGATGGTGCCAAAATTACAGCTGTAAGATCAGACCCTGTATTATCTCTGCATAGTAAAAAGCACCTGAAATGGGTATCACCAATGCCCTGTTCTGCAAGGCATAATGGCATTAATAGTATTAAAGGCCTTTATGGTCCATAAGAAAAATATTCCATATTATCACTTATGCAGGAAAACAGGTGTGAAAACTAATTGTTTTTCCTACCTACAGAGAATATTTATTTGCAAGGCAATTACTCAATTACAAACACTTCCATTTTGAATTTGAATGAAAATTAAACTTGGACAATGCCAGAGAAACATTCGTGAAGTCATGATGACAGAAGCAGAGCTTTTGTAAAGCACTTTTTATAAGCTGCGTGCACATTTAAAAATCACTTTGAAACTCTCATCAAAGATTTAATTACAGGCTCCTTAGTGATCTGTATTACCAGGCCTTGATTATTTTTGCAAAATATGCTACATTAACTTACATATGATGGAGCTGTAGACTTAAATAGCTCTAAAGTGTTATAATTAAAATTAAATAACCATAAACAAAATTAATGAATAACATTTTCTGGTTCATATCCCTAGTTTTTATGGACTCTGTTCACTTGCTGATTAAAATGCCAGAAGTAGTCATTTTCTATCATGCAATCATAATCCTGAACGGCTACACTTGTGGATGTAATTCTGCTCAAAACCCAGATGACAGAGAATCAAACTACACAAAGTTCCAGTACTGCCTGGAAATTAAAAAAAAAATAATAAAAAAATCTTATGAATGCCTTACTGGAGATAAATACATTAATAACTATTTTTATGAGGCAAAAAAACCCTCACTAAATCTGGCATCTTTCTAAAATTTATCAGTTAAAATGTTTAAGACAGTTTTCCACATTTCTTGTTTAGCTTGGTTTTTATTCTGTGGCAAGACATTTTGGGGGATATTGTTGGCACTAAATGCACTTGCATTATTTGCATTCAAAATATTACTCTGAAAAATCTAACTTTATCCTTATTTCAAGTAGGTAGTGACAAGAGCAGAATTAATCTACAACAGAAATAGCTACAACTCCCCATAGAAAAATAATTTTTTTAGAACCTTATTCCTAATTGCCATATGATAAAACCTAGTGTGACATTTTGGGTCAACATGAAGCAGCATTTTGTTTGACAATAATTCATTATTCTTACCCTGTTTTGACATGTTTCGGTGCTATGCATGTTTTTGGCTAGTAATTTTCAGTGAGCATCATGCTGTCTTGCCTCAGTCATACGCAGCATCTTGTCACAAAACAATTCAAGGTCCACTTTGACTTTTTTCTTCCCCAGAAATACAGATTATGTGGGATGTCTGACTTACTGTAAAAAGAATCATTTGCTAATATAATACCAGTCAGTTTCCAGGCATCATCTTTTAAAGGCAGAAAAATCCAATAATTTTGGATCAAAAAAAATAATGCCAGTAATGCCGATTTTGAAGCCATGAGTTTTCCTGTATCACTGTGCCAGAAATCAAGCTGCTGGCACTATGCATGTTCATAGGTGAATAGCAACTGAGGGAACATGGAGAAACTTCAGCCCCGAAGGTGGATGAGATCAATGTGTAAGAAATACTGGAGCAAAATAACCAAGTACAAAAAAGTTATTCCTATGAAAGAGGGAAGATTCTTTAAATGAAACCCACACTTTAGAAATGCCACTGCTTGTTTATGTAGAATGAGTAAGTGGATTATCTCATGGCACTCTGTGGACTTCAAACATTTTTACAATAAAGGCATACTCTAGGAGGAAAAATCAGTTCCGTACCAACAACGCTGAACCCAGTTTTGCTCTAGGAGGGTCTTAAATTCCTCAGAAAAATCACACTTACATGTTTTTTGCAGTAGTTTGGCACGCTTCTTTCCTGTATATTTCTTGATAAAATGGAGTTACTGCCTTGATCCGTGTGGCTGTGCCTAAAGCGAGAGGGAGCCTTTCCGCCTAGGTGGGAGTGAAGCTGTCACCTTCTCAAGAGACTAACTGCAGTTAACGGCCATGCAAGGCTGCTCAAAGCTGATCCTCTCTCCTTTGCAAGACCTTTATGGCCATAAGAATGAAAACTTAAAAAAAAAAAAAAAGAAAATCCCATCTATTTGGGGAGAGAGAAATGAGGGAGCATTTTTTCCACTGCAGGTGACCAGCTACTGCATGTTCCAGTAACTGCTGGCCTTCAGGTGGTTTTTCCCCTCAAGTGGTTAAGTAAAAATAGATGCAGATAATGATGAATTTAATTTCCACCTGAAGCTTTTACAGGATCAGGTCCATAGAGAAGTAGACTCCAGTGTGTCCTCAGCTGCAGAAGGAGAGACAGGTGCAGGCTAAAAAAAAGGCTTGCTATAATCACTCCTCTTCAACACAGCTGGTTTAACAAGAGCACAGAGGTTTATTTGGACCATGTTTGGAAAATGGGAATTTCCATCTTTTTGTTCTTAATGTACTGTGCAGAAAGGTCACTTGTTCCGGCAGTGGCTAATATCTGACATCTAAGCAGATCCTTAACAGGGGTAAATTGCCATAGTTTAGTGGTATAAATAGCCACAGCAGCACTCACCAGCCGAGGATCCGCTTGAAAATGCTTTTGATTAATTTCCTGTTACCGGGTTGGTCTTCAAATGCCTCTAGAGAACTTCCTGGCAGCGCAGTTAAAACCCCATTTGCAGAGTGGCACTTCCATACTTTTGCCTTTGATTTGCCAGCCAGCACTTAATGTTTTCTCTTGATCATATTCACCCACCTCTGTTGGTGGCCTCGGCAGGGAGCGGACTCAAGAACCTTCCCGGTGCAATCTGTACCGACGAGCAAGCGGCACTCCTGCCTCCCGTCCACCATCTGATGATTTTTTCCTTCTGTATTTACCAGTCTGTGGAGTCCTCATCGTTTATGGAAGGACTTCATGCCCTTCTTCCTCTGGCATGTAGGGCTGGATGATACAAACATGCCATTCCTTCACTTCCCAGTACACATTTATGGCTCTTAAAGGATTTGTTGTTCAGTTCTGACGGCCACTTTTCAGTAGCATTTGCATGACCAACAAATACTGATTAGAAAATCTGGATAGCCATCTCGACGATACATTTTATGAAATCCTTAAGGATTTTTTTTCTTGTGTGGTTATTTGGACTAAAACTGTCCAATGGTAGCATTTCACGGTAATTTGACTTTAAATAAGGTTGTAGCACAAGTGCATAAGATTCATTTACTAAAAGCAGGTGAAGAAAGATGTATTTTAACAGCAGAAACCAAAATTCACATGGCGAACCTCAGAATAGGGTCTTTTTTTTTACAAGGTTGTAATACCAGGATTATGAGCTCAATTTTTCTGTCACCTACATGAGTTCTGATGAAGCGTAACTAAACTCAGTGAAGCTACTCTTGATGGAGAGCACGCACCATCCTCAGGAGAGCCCACCGCCAACAAGTGATCTAGTTTTTGTATCCATGCCGTATAGCTGAGATTTTACTTCCAGTCATATGTAAAACTGCACGAACAGAAGGTGGAAAAGAGCCATCACTTCAAAGAATAAGAAAAGTTAGGGAAAATCGTAGCAGCTTGAAGGCAGAGGGAAGGAGTTGCTCTTAGGGCTTCTCTCCTGAGTCCCAGCGACCACCCTTAGGTAGGTCAATGGAGGTGGACCAGAGGCAGGACCCTGAACCAGTGGTTTAGGCACAGTTCTTGCCACCTCTGTTTCCTGGCTTTTACTTCCAACCTACGTACCAGAAAAGGAACTGACAGAGACAGGGGTAAGAGGGCAAAAAGGAAAAGAGAGCATTTTATGCATTTTATGCCATATTTTGGGCAACGCAGCGATAGTGTGGAGATGGAAAAGCATTCATGTCCCAACCTGACTGTACTCCATCTGTTTGCAACAAGATACTTAGTCCCTGTGTAAGCAGAGGGGAAAAGGATGGGGTTTTTTTATTGCACATTCATGTAGATTTTGAAAGGAGGAAACCAAGCAAGCCAACATTAAATATAATTTTCTCTTTTTCCCCATAGATTCAGCCTGGAGGGATGCCAAACCACATTTCGGAGGGGTGAGAAAGGCCCAACATCTGCTTCTGGTGTAACTGTTTGTATCTTCACTCTAGGAAAATTAGGTTTGAAATAATCTCAAATTGTCCGACACCTGTATCCTATTAGAAGTGACACATGGAAACACCTTCAGCGTACCGAATTTAGCACCATGTCAACAGTTTAAAGTTAACAGGAAAAAAATTGGTAAAAGTCATTGCTTCCCAGTTTCTGCTGAAACAGATCTTGTGTCATTTCACAGGATCAGACTGCAAGCTTGATCCACAAACATAATGGGGTTTGAACCAGTAATTATAACATGGTTTGTGTCCCTAGCTATAGCTGGAATTAAATACAGCGTACAGCTCAAGGTGACTGGTGTACTGTATTTTGAGCTCAGTGGAGGCACACCTATGGGCTGGGTGCCAGCCAGCACCTAGGACATGGACACGCAGCCATTTCAGGGATGTTTTTTCTGAAGTTCGGCTGTGAATCTAAAGCGCAGCAACTTGCAGATTATGAGAATAGCAAGCAGGTCATATCTTATTTGTCTCAAGAAAGGGAGTCAAATTCCTGTGACGGAAGATAAATCCTGCATGGCATAGAGGTTTGCTAGTTTTTGGACACAGAGAAAAAACCAAAAGAAGTCTGAAGTCAGGCAACTGGTTTTGCTATATCGCCTGTGCACTTCCCTCAGTGCAGGTGCCTGGGGTAGGCACATAGGGATTTATTTTAAACTCTCTTCCCAAACCTATGTAATCTCCCACTTGCAAACTCCTCTCGTTTAGGAACAGATCTGGTGACCTTGTCCCAGATAACATACTGACAATAAGACTGAGGTTCTTCTGAGAAAGACATTCATTAAAATTCATAAAACTTTATGACTTGCATAAAATTTATACTACATAAAAATACACTATCCATTACAAAAACATATGTCTTCCCATTCATCTTGAAAGACATTCCTTTTTTTGAGAACTTCGAATCAATTTGTTTTGAGAGACTGTTTTTTAATGCTAATCAGAGAGTAAGGAAAACTGTTTTCTTTTTAGATAGTATTGCTTTTCAGCAGATCTGCATCTTCAATGAGCAATGTCTAGAGTCAAGAAAACAAAAGAAAACACTGGTCTTGATTATTTTTCTCTTTTGTTCCTGCCGATTATTTGACACCATGTGAGTGGTCATTTTTATCATGGAAATAGCTGTGACAAGAAGAAAGGATATTTACAGAAACACAGGTAGGTCAAAATGTGGTTTAGGAGTTGGAAAATAGCAAATTAACTTTTGGAAATTTAAGCAGAGGGCCAATACCAGGGTTTGTCAGCTTGTAGAGATGAGACAGGACTGGAGGGGGGGTCCTGCCCCGCTGGTGTCGAGGCTGTGGGCAGCCAGGGAGGTCGGCAGGGAAAAATAGCTGGGGCTGACGGAGATGCCTCACTCTGATTGTGGGCCCTGTGATGCACAAAATGACTGGTGGGATGTTACTGTCACTCCGTTCCAGTTGGGAACCTTTTGGGATGTGCACAGGGGAGTGCTTTCATCTCCTCTTTATTTTTTCTTTTGTCGAGTCAAAAGATAATAATGATAAACCCCACGAATACTCAGTAAGACCTGTAATAGCTAACCTGCTCTCTGTGTGTGAGTGAAGTCAGAGCTCATGCAAGAACGGACCAAAAAGTTAAAATATAGGCAATACTGAATTGCCACTTGAATTACAGCATCCTAATGAAAAACGTTAAAAGTAGAAAAATGGGGGAATAACGGAAAGAGACCTATAACACTGAACTATTTTCTAGAGAGAAGAAAGCATGCAGGACCCTATAACAAGAAAAGTACAAGTTTAGGCTTTTTTTAACCCCAGGACCAGCCAAAGTGGACTTCCTGTATGGTGTGGCACTAGTGACACTAAACAAAGGATAATACATAATATTTTACATGCACCCATAGCTGAAAAATATCAGGGAAAACCTGGAGCACAATGAGATCTATTTGAGGTGGAATTTATTCTAAGGGAACAGCTCCAGTGCCACAGCCTGATTTTTGAATAGTTAAATGGAAACTGTTCCCTCGGCCTTCCTTAGGTTTAAAACTCTCAGCTTAGGTAAAAAAAATATGACTAGACCCCTGCAAGCTTCCCAAGAAAGAAAATTATAAACTGCTGTAAGCGAAACGTGTGTGTACATCGGAGGAAGAGCTTTAAAGCCACATGAATTTGAACGCATACATATTGCAAACAGCCTTCCAAAAACGATGTTACATGGCAGGACAGTTCCCCCAAAAGGATGCTACAAATCACATACTTGAGTAATTAAACAGCAGCAACAGTCTGAAGGGAACAGCATAAGACAGGCAGTAATCTTTCTAAAGTATTTTTGCCTGTTACTGAAATAGATGGGAGAAAATAAGGGTCCCTTGTAAACAGCTGCTCTACTTTAGGTCCATAAAAAAAAGCTTCAAACAACAAGGCGCCAACATGAATTCAATAAGGCTGCAATACTGCTCTCCCTGTATTTTGGTCATGTTACAGCTGAGGTTCAACTGGAATAGTGACGCAGAGCCATGCTGTTCATCCGTGTAAATACTGATCCCATCCAAATATCAGGATAAGCTAGCCCCTTCCCCATGGGCAGCTTGGCCTCTGAGACAAACTTCAGCTGCTGGCAAAGATCCTCCCACACATCCCAGAACCTGCTTATCCCGGCTGACATCTCTGCAAAGAACTGAATCAACAGATACACATTTGAAAACGTAAACACAGGCTGTGAAACTCCAAACTGAAAGGCCAGCATAGCCTCCTCGCATATGCCAACTCCCGCCCTTGAACTTTCTGAAGTCAATTTTTTCCTTGGTACCTCTGATTTTAAACACATGAGCCCTCTTCAAAGTCTTAGTAAGTTTCTGCCCTTCAAAAAATAGCCAGTCTTGGTTATTCCTGGTTGGACGTTGCTATCACAACCTGACCAATATGAAACAAAATAACAGGTAATAAATTTTGAATGCAAATCCCATATTTTTCCTTGAGGAAGTACACCAGTCTTCTAAGGATGGACAATGTGGTCTTTTGTGTCTTCCTTTCAGAACAAAAATAAAACAAGGATCTAATTATCCTTTCCTTTTTGGTTTATGAAAACGTAACTTCCTGCAAGACCCTGATCGGTGGCTGATAATGTCACCTAATCCAAGATGGAACAGCCTGGGGACTCTGGTGTGAGTCAGGAAAATACACCAGCTGGAAACCTGCACAGGGGAGGTACCAGCTTCAGTTACCTGCGTCGGCCCTGCTGGTTGTCCTCACACTTACAAAGACCATAAACCAAACATAACTCAGGGAAGAAATACAGAAAAAAACGTAGGGAGAAGAGGACAAGGAAATCCAAGAACTGAGCAGATTAGCCACTGATGTCTCATGCCTGGGACCTGCTGAAACATTTTCAGTTCAGTTAAGTAAGCCCAAGATTTAATACCCTCTTGTTGGCAACTGCAGAACTATTTCACAGTGGCCGAGGTCTGACAGCATCTGAAAATGAAGTGCCCTATTTTCTGTCTATCCCTTTAAAAAGTAACTAATTTCCATGAGCAGCTGGCATATCTTTCAGGGCACATTTCAGGTGGTTTCTTTCTTCAGATTAATAAAGATGTTCTTTTCTTTGTTTCTGTAACACCATGCTCATCGTGTGCCCTTTGTATTTCAAGACAACAGAGCAGTTCCCCTGTGAAAGCTTGCTGTAAGCTGGCACGGCGCTGATCCACAGTTCTCCATGAAGCTTTTGGTTAAGCTACACCAGTCTGCACTGCTGAAAATCTGCTCTTGTACGTGGATTGATTTGTGTAAAGCTACCAGAGAAAAGCAGATTTTGCTCCTTATTTAACTACTATTTATCTTAAAGACAAGATGCACTTACATCAAATGGCCTTTGGCGAAGAAGAGCTGCTTTCTGGCCTCCAAACAACCCAAATCCTTGCGGAGTGACAGGCAACGCTGGCAAGGGCAGCTCAGGACACGTGCTGTGGTGTTACCCTGCCCATCTCGGGAACCTGAAGCAAAGAAAACCAGAGCAAAAGTACACACAGAAGGTCAGTGCACCATCCCGCAAGAATGTCTGGATCCCAGCTGGGACTTTGGCGCTATGCTTTGTCTTTCTTCAGGAAACTTAGCTTCCCGTAGGACCTATCCAGAAGTGACCATGCCTTTTACTATATAACATAGACATAGCAACAGTAGGCTAAGACTGAGCATCTTCCATTTTGAAACTTCTTCGGTGGTCAATGTGATTCTATTAAATGCAATAACATTTAAAAATCCATAATGCTTTTCCCAAGATTAACTTCTCCGTCATGTTTCTAAAGACTTGCACTTATGTATCATTAGCTGTAGGTGTTTGGCAAATACAATCATTCACAAATAGAGGAACACAGTGACAAACAAGAAACAATGAACTTAAAGGTAACCAGGTATGACAGACCACTATAGATAAAAACAGTGACCAGCACTCCAGTATGCACAAATAGCTAATTATGGTGCAGGATTCAAGACACTAACATCTGAGTGGGAGGATGCTGAAATAATCTTTTAAGCCGTAAACAAACCTTCACCGTCAGGGAGATCTCCTGAAGAAAAGGAATCCATTTCCTTTGGAAATATTTGTTAATAGTAAGTCTAATAAAGGTGTATGTATCTATAGAGCCTATGGTAATGCATTATGAACAGGTTAATGCATTATGAACAGATTGATGATTTTGCTTTTTCCACTCTTGGATATCTAGAAAAGAAAGCTGTAATTTTTTGTTGATTTGCTGTGTAATGATCTTGTGTTTATTTCCCAGCTCTGGGAATTGCTTAGGAAACAATATTGATGGTGAGGGATTTGATAACATTCACTTCAGTTCCCAGAAGGCTCATGACAAAGCATGACATGGAAGAGGAAGAAAACTCTTTTCTGCACCAAAAATGGAATAGCAGACCAAAACCAAAATTCGGTGTAAATATTAATGTTATAATGACACAAGGCAAAGATGTAACTGCCTTGCAATTCTCTATCAAACCCCATGTTACTCAAGATATCTATTAATGACTTAGGACAAGCAGTGAAGAAGCCCAACCTGCAGGAGGACCTGCTCGCCCTGTTTATAAGCATCCCTGAGGACTGGAAGGAATTTCACAAAGACTTAATATGTGTCCACAAAAGAAAGGGTCACAGGTTTTAATAAGTTTTCTAGAGCCTTCCAGCCTTCTTGTACACAGAAAAATCCACACCATATTCCTTTTATAAAAAGGGGTGTGTTACGTATATGCATGTGCCAAAGGTATATGCTATGCTATAGCCATGTTTCCGACAGTCTCCTAGGGTGTGACCCTGCATGTCAGTTCTTAGCTGGGTGCATGTTTTCAAATACATTTGTAAAGGAGTGACAATGCCTGTTTAAATAGAAATGCTGGCTGATTCAGGAAAATACGAGAGAAAACATCACAGCTATCTTTCACTGATATGCACAGCAAACGTGAATGGGCATTGTAGAGAAATTTCAAGCCAACTTACATTTATTACTAATAAAAAGTAGACTTACTTCTAATTTATTGGTTTAACAAGACAGACTGCTAAGGTCAAAGTCTTCTTAAATGCTTTAAAACCTGGTATTGATAATTTTTGTACCTCATACATCAAAACTGCCTTTTAACTTCATTCATATATGGCCCTAATGCATAAAAACACAACAGAAAAAAAGAACTTTCTAAAAGAGCAAAATCTGTCAAACTGAAAAAAATTCCCTCCTCCCTGGTACCATTAACACTTTCTGATTTATGGAAATGTTATTCAGTTCGCCTTCCTAAAAATTCATTGGATTGGAAAGATAAAAGGGTTGTTCGCTTTATACTTTCAATGGGAAATGTTTATGACAACATGATTATGGAGAAAAATGCAGGCAGACCAAAGTATAATAATAATGGACATTCTCAATGCTACTGATCCAATTTTTTTTCTAATTTGCTTTCTGAAAGGCACAAATTAAAACAACCAATCCTATTCACTAACTCAGTAAACTCTCGGTGCTGCTCAGAGCAATGGGAGATTGAACTCCCTGAATTGGAACGTCAAGACTCATTCCCCACGTTCATTTGGACAACAAGCACGTCTGAGTAGGGCTGCGCCTTACCAGCCAGGCACATGCTTAGTTTTCACAGAATGTATTCAGTGCATATTTGTCTGGCAGAAGTTACTCAGCAATTTTGAGGAACTTGACCACAATGTGTTATCACCAGTGGAGATTTTTCTCCACTGAACATGCAAATGCAACTTTGTCTGAGAAAATGTTGGTTTGGTGCTTTCAGACACAATTTGAGGACAGATTGCTCATACACTGACAATATGACCAAATATTGACGTTCATGTTATTTGGATAGCGATCCCATAACATATTGCATCTATCAAACAATACCTTGTCACTAGCTCTTTAAAGTCTAGAAATATGTATATGCACAAGCAGCTTTGGTGATGCATGTCATTCCCCACACCAATAACTTGCAGCTGGGAAGCTAACAACCTAATTTGTACCTTGTTGGGCAACAAGACGTTCTGACAATTCGTTGTGCAGAGGAAATCCAGACTTCTGAAAGTATTTTTTGCTGATGCCCTGGGCTTCCAGTAGTTTTTTATCGCACTCTAAACCAGGGATTGCATCCTTTAACCTGTAATGTTGAAATTATTCTGAATTTTGTTGTTGACTTTGGCTGAAACAGGAATGAACTTCAATTCAGCACATAACTGGCTGCTTAGGTAAGTCTCCAGCCCCAGCTGGCTGAAACCCTCTGTATGCATAGATAAAGTCCTGTCTTTACTCTGGCCCTGGTATTTCTAAACTGCATAAATTATTACAATATTCAAAAAGGACTCAGGATAAAGGCTTACATGTTTTAAAATAAAAAAATCTTTTTCTTTAGCTTCTGAGGAAATTGAGAAAAAACCCGCACCCTCTTTTTGGCCTCCCTCTCTTTTTCTGGCACACATTTTGAACCAATCATTTTGTTTATATTCTGGCTATTATTTTTCCCACGCACATCTGCATTCCTAGCACAGTCTAGAATCAGAAATCACAGAAGATTTCTTTACAGGACAGATGAAAATATCTTGAATATGAAATAAAAGAAAATTATCCACTGAAGAGCTAAAATCCCTAAATTTCTCACTTAAAGTTGGTTAAAATCATTGATCTAAACTGTTAACATCTCCAAATGGAACCCCAAAGCTGTGTCATGGCAGGCAGCAAATGCTTTTCAAGGTTTTATACCACCCTAAGGACTGCAGTTGAGCCACGGCAGCATAGGCACACTTCGGCAGCACCATGGGCCTAATTATGTCATTTCCATTCATAAACACCTTGGTTCAGACCCAAAGCGGTTATATCACATGCTTATATCTAAGCATGCTTGTAGACCTTGTGAAGCCAATGCAATTACTGGAAAAATATTCTACTGTGAGATTCATCCTGTGCATCTCTATATTCTTCCCTTTAGTTTCTCTAATCTAAAGGTCTAGACATCTTGTTCTTCCTGACATAGAAAAGCTATTTTTTTACTATAGTCATATAAAAATCTTCATCATTATCACCAGTAATTAAATAGATGAGCAAGAGAAATTCATCGATTGCATGAAACTTGTTCCTTCACTTCTACTTTTTCCTTTTTTAAATGGCAACTGTTTGGAACAAGGATCCTGCTCCTCAGTAATCTGTGAAGCAGCCAACGTTAACTTGTCATTCTAGCAGTAACAATAACAGCCAAAATATTAGGAACCACATAATGTAATTTGCTTTATTACGATGTGTTTGGATAGCAAATGTAAAATTGCCATTTTTTACAGCTTTTCAGGATGTATAAAGAAAAAACTCACAATTTTACTGTGTTCATTATCACACCAAGATGACCATTTTTCTAGTGACTTGCCCAAATTTTGATACCAGAAAGAATGACACCCTCTTAAGTCTGCTATCTCATATTTTCAAAAGACTGTACAGGAATGCAGACACAGGGCTCTGTCCATGCTGACAACTAGGGGTTTCTAACATTGCAGTGATTTCACTAGATTTAATTTAGATGTGCTTTCAAACGCAAGCAGTTAAAAACTGCTCGAGTCATCCTTGTCTCCGGTAGCTTGTTGGATTGTGCCGGGAGATAACCAATTGACGTTATTACTGATCTTGGCCAAATGCCGTTGGTACAGCGCTCAAGGTCATTCGCAGCTTACCTCTGCATGTGCTGGGTGATGTACAGCAGCGCTCGGCTGAGCTGATGGGTTCATCGTTCTCAAAGGCAGTGACCAATGTTGAGCAGCTGGCTGAAAGGCTGTTTGATCTTCCCACTGCTTTGCAGGCAATACCACGCTGCTCAGGGACAAAAAAAAAAAACAAAAAAACAACACACCACTATTGAAAAGATTTATCAACAAACATAGTAGAGCCATGCTTGACCTCCGTATCTTCTCTTGTTCCCCAAAGGCAGCACATGTAAGATATTTCCTGTCTTTCATGTTACTGACTGGAACGCATCATGAAGTCCAAATTTGCAACCTGCTGTCTGTTTTAGTCATTAGGCATGACTCTCTTTGTCTCTTGATGAGAGCTGCAGTCAACTGTTCACTGTTGTAATGCATAATTTTTTCAGTATTCTCCCCTCCCCTGAACAAATAAACAAAAAAAACCCAGCCAAGCTGAAAGTTGAAATTCACTCATCAGCCCAGGCTGCTGTGTCTTACAGTATCTTATTTCCACATCAGCACATCATACTCTGCTCTAGACCACCAAAACAATAATCGTCGAGTAAAGGGCCTCCACCTATTATTCAGGGGCCAAATTCAAAGGTTACTCAGTAACAGTCAAAAGCACCTACTAGATTTCAAAAGAGCTGATCACCCCAATGCTTATCTGACTGAGCACGAAAGTTGGAGTTTACTGGCTGCAACTTGGTTCTACATTCACTGTTCTCTAAATAACATCATGCATCGTGATCTTTATATTATTTTTTAAAATTTGTCCGCTCTGCAGAAACATGCCACAAGTTATGAAATTAAGCTGTCGTATTATCTTTGCCAGTTGCTGTATCTTGGAACATTGTTACTTGGTTGAAACTGTTACTGGTATTTTAACTTCTGACCATCTTGAAAGTCAACTGAAGACAATTTATAAGGACATTAAAATATACATAGAGTGTAAAATACCAATCTGGTTATGTTTTGATCCCCACAAGTGGTACACAAGTACTGGTTATGCCCTCACTCCATTAATATTTGTTATATATATATATATTCAGTAAATGTCTTTAAAATGAAAGAAACTCCTAGAATCCCTCATCATATTTATAATAAGCCTTCTGCAGTAGAGAAAAAAAAACTGAAAGAGGTGCACATGCCAAACTGATATCTACTTTTAAAACTAGATTGGTGAGAGGCATCTCACCCTGACAGAAACTGATCTGTGGGGCTGCTCTGCCATTCCAATAATAAAAGTTTATTCCACAAGCAGCAAAATCAGCAGAACTTGATTTCCTATCTATTTTTGCCCTTTGTCACCTAAATCTCCTTTCCATGCAATAAGCCCAGCCATCTGCTCTTCCCCTACACCAGTCTGAGTTCTGCATACCTGCAGCGGTTAGTCTGGAGCTGGAGACATGGGTTGGCCCAGCAGCTCCTGTCAAACCCAAGAGGTAACTGATGGTTTCTGATGGCGTTTCTGTCAGTGTGAGCACCAACAGGAATCTTCTCCATCTATTCAGCTCCCAGTGCTCATAGACCTCACAGGCAATTAAGGTGATTAAATCCCATCTCAAATTCAGTTGCAATTGCTGAGCCATTTCCAAGGTTACGAAGGGGAGACTGGCCAGCAGATTGGGAGGTGGACCGCAGAGGGCTGACGTGCTAGGTTAAATGCAGCCCATTCCTCTCATTCAGCACAAATATCCAAACCCTCACAACTAGAAGTAAACCAGCCTTCGACTACGTTGCACTAACAGTTTGGCAGTTACTTTGTAAATTATACGGAAACTTGATATTTTTTTGTACACTCATTTGACATCAGTCATTATAAGCAAGTTGAAAAGACCTAAAGGTCAACTCATCTGTTCACCTGCCAACACAATTGTGTCAGTTATCCATGTCCCACCTTGTAACTCAGAGACAGGCTTTGTTGTTTTTAATAGTTTGGAATTTCAAGACAGAAAACAGAATATCTGGCAGTTTTCTCATTCAGTTAAAAATGTTGGTCTGAAGGGAGGAAAAACATTGAATTCAGTTCTTCTACAACAGCAGGAGTTTCAGTCTTTCCCTTTTAGGAAAAGCTGCAGGATCCCAGGTGTGACTCACCTCTTTGGAAGAGAAGGATGACATATTACAAATATTTTTGCCCAAGAACTTCTACCAAGAGGTAGAAGGCTTTAACGGAAAGTGCCTGGTCATGCTGCGCATCTCTCAGGCTCACTGTTTCCAGCCTTTGCCTGACCATACACATTTACTTCGAAAGTTGTGAGCTCTGGTGGAGTGGGGATGCTCAGGCTGTTTATGCTGTTGTGTTCCCAGTTGCAGATAACACTGTGCAGTTCAGTCCCTCAGCTGTAGACCGCAAGCTGATAGCCTAAATTATTCTGTTGGGAATTACTTTCCCTATAGCTTGAAGTAATTAATTGACTTTCATTACCTGTTTCAGTTCTGGATTTTCTCATTAATTTTAAATAGATACTGAACAGATCGTTTTAGGGAAGCTTTCATAGTGAGAATTACAAACATCTTTTTAAAGCAAGAAGACTGTTGCTAAGAGGCATTTTTCTCTAATTCAGTCCATTAAAAATTGTCTGCAAAGAACCAATAGAGCAGTAAGATCCACTTGACGGACAGCCAAGGCAGGCTATCTTACCAGAAGAAATTATTTAGTTACTTTATGATTCACGGAGGTTTGCGTTCCCACCAGTCAGATGAGTTAGTTATAAAGCTTTGTGTAAGGTTAACTAAACCCTAAACCCCCTCACATCTCCAAAACTTTAGACTACATGGCAAATTGTTGTCATCTTCCCATACTAGAAAGGATATTTCTAGCATATTAATGATCGAAGATCCAGAACTGGGAGAGTACGTTGGAGACTGGGTGTTTAGTTCCACCATTGCCACCAAATACATTTGTAGTGTCCCTTGGGCGTTAACGTAACCTTGGGTTTTACTTGTGAAGTACAACCAAATCACATATCCTTTTCTTTAATACTCTATTCATTGTCTGGGAATTGTATCTCATTTTGGGTTATGACAAATGACAATTCCAATTTCACATCCAAATGGGACTTGAAATGCCACACAAGATGGGTATTTAACACTTTACATTTTTAACACTTTACATTGCCACATCTATTTTAAGTAAGCATCTATACACACTCCAGATACTGCATTGAAGCCTCACTTATATTAAGCAGCAGCAAGTCCTATTCACTGAGGCAGGGGATACAGCTTTTCTATAGTTTAAGGTGGATTGGCCAAACCCTTGTATGTAAATTCTCAAGCACAGGCATTAGTTCTTTTTTTTGTCAGTTTAGATAAATTGACTGTGTCATTCATAACTCTGCTAATCACAGTCACATTACTCAACATACAGTCTGGGGAGTTTTCAAACTACCATTATAAAATATCTTAAAGAGAAGGGACAACCGCTGTGTTTCAAAACTTTGCCTGCCCATTTTGACCATCTGTGTAAATCAGCAAACTAATGTCACGATCACTTGAAAGATACAGCCCAAAATTTACACTTGTTACCTGACAGATACCCACAGAGCAGAGATAGGAACGCAATTTAACCCAGCAATGCCCAGGTCTCTTTAAAGGCAGACCTACTATACATTTAAGTCTCTTCGCTAATTAATGGGTAACCACATGTCGCTTCAGATAAACAACATCTGATGGACAAGATGGATGACTGCAAAAAATAACCAACAGCAGTTTGGCAGGAGCAAATCAACACTGCCCATCAGAAGGGAGAGCAGGGGGTCAACCGAAGAGAAAATCTGTGGAGGACAGCCAGTCATGTTTCACGTATTGATTTATTTTAGGTGTGTCTTCTGGAGTCCACTGGCATAATTCCTCTGTAATTTTATCAAGAATCAAGATAAATTTAAAAATAAAAATGAGTTATAGGAGCTTGGATGGTAGTGAGAGGGTAGACTCAAAGACGTTACTACTAACCTATGTATTTTGGGGAAACTTGGAGCCAAATTAATGCCTATCTTCTATAAATTGCATAATTTATACGAATTACTCAGTGCCCACAGACGAAAGCAAATTTGGTAAAGGAAAAAGTAGTCCTTGTATTCATCACTGAAAGAAATATGACTGGGTTGAGGGAAAAATAAGACTGGCACATTAAAAATCACTGTTAGGAAAAGGACTCCTGGTCTGATTGCAACTCACTTGTGATTCAGTCAACTGCATGTAACCATGAGATTGGCACTGTTTAAATTCACAGCTTTTCAGAACGATGAAGCTTGCTCCCTATTCATCTTTGCCACCATCTAAAGAATTAAGAGAGCGGCTGGCAATGAAGAACAAATTAATCATGTTTATTGTGACAACCATGACTGTTATAAAACAGATACTCTTATAGCACATGCTAACCTCCCCTACACTTTTTCTTTCTTTATTCAAAACCTGTTGAACATTCAGTTCAGGTCCCCCAAGACATACGTCTAGAAAAGCCCTGATTCCAGGAATAAATCCATTTCAGGTACATGCAATAGAAGTTGTTTGTAATACTCCATTGCAGTTATGCGCCTAGATGTACCATTGTTCTCGCATCTGAGGTCATGCAGTTATTAAAGAATGGCTTTGAACAGTCTTCAACAACAACCAGCTGTGTAGAAAAATAGCTAACTGAAAGATATTTATCTTTGATTTAGTTCAATATTTGGTTCTTATCTGAGTATTTACTCTTTATGGTAGAAGTGCCTGAGGACAGGGACCAATTAGGAAATTTCTGAACCAAGGTCAGCTCAAACACAGTCAATATGATATTACTGTCAAAGCTAATATTCAAAGTTTTCAAATGGGCAAAGCATAGACTGTAGAAGGAATGTCTGTAGAATAACATAGACCGACAAAAATGGGAAGGCTTCCAACTAGGGAGTTTGAACTGACACACAAAGTCTTGTCCTGAAAAAAAAACTCCTTCCTTGACACTGTGAGGGGTTAACAACCTTTCTCCAAGACATCAGTGGAAGAATGCCTGTCACCGTCCCTTACCTTCCCTGGCTCTACAGAGAGCATCATGCACCCAAGCATGGGAGGGTTTGCTGCTCCACACTCCACCCAGCCTACGATCTTCCAATCTAGGCTGGAGAATCGCGTTCCTATTTCATCACTGCTGCCCCACAGACACATCACAGTGACATCAACATTCCTCACGCAGAACCACTCCATCCTAGCCAAGATAAAGGGCTACACTATCATCTGGCATGACAATCTACGCCAGAAAGAACAGTTACAGCCTAATTTTTCAGTCTTTCCACACTCAGATCATACTACATTTCTCCAAGGCTAAATAGCAAATAGCCGTGCTACCCACATGCCCTGCATATTCTGACATTTAGGAATGGTGACAATTTAATGCTGAATGTTGCAGTGCATCATTTTGAAAAGCTCCTCCATAGTCACAACATGATGATAAAACTTATTTGTCTGCCCTGTGCTTCAGTCATCACAGGCAAGTAAATGAATACAAAGTTTGTGAGGGAGAAAGCAAAGTCAGTAGAGAAAAAGAGGTGTTGTACACTGGGCTGAGTTCACAAGACTAAATCACATCTAACTTATTACTGGCATCACACTTCATGGTCTCTGGCAGGAGGACTCTGTTGTGCCTGCTAAGTGTCAGGGATCTGGATTCCTAAATATTCTTACTCTGCCCTGTTGGTGAAATTGCTGAATCTCTTTTATAGCTACAAGTAGAGCCTGGTCTGATTTGTTTCCACCCACCATTAACGAGAAGCAGTCCTATGCTCACAAGTTCCACTGTGAAGCAACAGAACAGCTTCAGTCTTGCTAAAAAACGCAAGGACAGTAACAATGTCACAACTGTCATTTTCTCTTTTATAAATGTCAAAGGGCCAATTGCATCTTATGCATCAGACTCCACCAATAGTGAAAATACAGCTTTCAGGCAAACTTCTTACAAAAAAAAAAATAAAAAGGCTTAATGAAGAAAGGACTCTCACCACTAAACGTTCTAGATATACCTTGCTGCTGAAGACACTACAGAGGACTCAGTCTGACAGACTATTGGAAAGCAATGAGGTTTCAAAGCAAGACAACTGAAGAAAAATGAGTCTCTAAATGTTTAAACCAAATTATTCTCCCTTGCATGGAGAAAGAGAATCAGAGGCCTAAAGTAAATATTTGAGTCATCTGATCCACACGCTGTAGCCACAATTCATTAGGTATCTGCTAATTACAGCTTTGAAAGATGCCATGGAGCGACACAAGGCAGCTCTAGATGAATTTAGTTAGTTTTACAACTGAGGAGCCTGAGAAACCCTTGGGTTCTTTCCTACAGTCAACAGCTTCAACAAAGAGCCTCTCCATTAATTACAACCACATCTTGTCCTTTTTTATATATGAGAAAGACTGCAATTCTTATAAAAACTATAAAACAGCCATTGTCATTTAGGGATGCTATTAATCAAGGCATTCTCGTGTGTTTTCCCTTCACAGCTCCCTTGACTAGATTTCAGTGTAACAACTCATTGGTGTTTAACTAAAAGCAGTATGGCCATGTGCAGCCATTGCAGAAGGCTCAGGATTTTGATTTCAGCGCAGGAAACACTTAGCTGTGATCCCTCTTGCAAAGGGGAGACCTTGAAGTGTCTGCTGGCATTACCGGCACTGGAATGACCAATCTGACAAAAAGGATTGAAAGTCGTTACTTCATTCTGAAAGTAACTTTCACATTGTTGCTTCTCTCCTTCTCCTTTCCTGGAAATCAGTGCAACAACCAGGAAAGAAGCTAAATTCTTTTTGCACTGTCCCAAACAGGTTATGTCTGGGATCCAGACGTGGTATAAACAACAAGATTAATAAAAACTTTCTAACATTTAGGGTAAGCAGTTGCCTAGTGAAGCTGAAGGGTTGTCATTATTGGAGATATTTAAGGACAGTTTAGGCAAGCATCTATTAGGAATATTAATGTAAATACTCTGCTTTGGGGCAGGAGCATGGATTAAATGACATCCTAAGATCCTTGCTGGTTGCCTGACTACAACTCAGCAGCCTCCCCTCCTAAGTTATCCACCCTCCATTTTAATAGCCTTATATATAATTTTTAAACTCCTTCACAATTGTCCCAGGAGCTCTGTGCAGATATACTTGCAATCCCTGAGGAAGACTGAAATCTCAGTTACTTAGTAACAAAAAAGGAAAATGAAAAAAAGAAAAAAAAAAGGGGAGGGGGGGGATTGTTATCTCATTGTGAAGCAAAATATGAGGCAGAAGATGCATTTGACAAAGGAAGATACCAGAACAACAGTAGTATAAGTTACAAGCTACAACAGTGTTATAAATCCTGTTAGCAGGTTGGCAGAAATCTGATGTTCTTAATTTCTCCGTAAAGCTATTATACATGACTACTGGGCTAGAGAAGTAAGACTAGTTCTGCCAGTTTGAGTCATAGCCAATTTAGGTGAGTTGCAAAGTTGCCCTCTCTTTGGGTCCATGCTAGACCCCTTCACTCTACACCAGCTAATTTAGTGCTGCAGTAGGTTAGCTTTGAAGCATCACTACGTGGAACGTTTTTCAAGGCGTCTAGGAAACAGTGAAGTGTTAGAGAGTAACTTTGGAGTGACTTACTTATCTTTCTTACACAGAGAAGAGAGCGAAAAGGGACATTGGTTAGTCCTTTTCCCTGCCCAAAAGATCCAGCACAGAGGAAAAGGATGGCTGAGTAGGACAAGCCAGCAATAGTATGGTTCTTCCATGTGGTTTTATGGGGCAGTTAACTTTTATTACCTGGTAATTACTGACTAAGACTTCAGACTAGCTGACTCTACAGCCCACATGGCAACAGCCTTGTGTGGGCAGTCAGCTCACAAAAAGCATGCTGCAAGACTAATATTTCAGAGGGGAAAGTCAGTCCATTAGGAAAGCCAAGTTCAAGAATATAGTATAGGCATACTTTAACACTACCATTAAAGAAAATAAATACTAACTCTCAAGTTAAAGAAAACAAAACCAAACTTGCAAAAAAGAAACCAAAGAATAGGGAGAAGTTACCAGAGACAAAAGGTACAGAATATCCTAAGAATAAAAGAATAAAAGCTGCAAAGACAAAAGGTACAGAATATCCTAAGAATAAAATAGGCTGGAGGGCAGGTGAGCAGGGATCAGATGACAAAAATATGTCTGTAAAAAGAAATGCAGAGTTTTAGAGTTGAGGTGGGAAGGCTAAGATCCATGCTGCAGAACAGCCGCTTGCTTATAATAACACCACTAAGGTTGGTACAACGAGGAGCAAAGAAGAGGGGAGAGATGGCCTTAGAAGAAGAAAGAAGAAATATTGAACATGCACATTTTTCAAAGCAGAAGCAGCATAATCTAGGGGTACAACAGCTGTTGCTTTGAAGGATTGGGTATTATTATCAAGGAAGTTGCTTGATATTTTTTTCTTATTTACTGTTCACCACTATAGTACTATTTCTTCACGTAATCAATACTGTGAGATATGTGTGAGCAGAACACATTAATACTTGTAAGATCAGTACTAGCATTGTTCTTTATAGAGGCACTGAGTATTTTTGAAATGAACATTTTGGTGAACCTCAGACTGTTTTCCGTAAACTGATGCCAGTTAACTAATTTTGAACCTGTATACCTGTTTTAAACTTTATTTAAACCTTAAAGCTAAAAAAAAATAATAATCAAACGATCCTAAACCATCTGATAAACAGATGCCAAAGTCCTATAATTCCCAATCTCTTCTGTTCATTCTTTGCAATAAAAAGCAAAATCTACAGTTGATTTACTGTGCACTCAAACGTTGGGAGAATCCAGGCACATGTGGGATCAGTTTAGGTCAGGATCAAAACCCCATAATTTAGCTGAGAGCAGCTTCCAAACTAAGCTCATATTTTTTCAGACTATATTTATAGTGCAGTTACTATGTGCCAGTACACCATTAAATGTCCTAAGAACTAAAACAACCCTATTCTTTATTGGAAGGGATTTTTTCCCGTTAAGTTAGAAATACCCATTCTAGTATAATTCTGCATGAATCGGCAACACTCATAATATTTGGTCCCTATCCGATCTCCAGATCTGATGGCTGCTAAGCAGTCTACAGACTTTTGTTGTTGCTGGTAAGAGACCACAGTCTCCTGTTCTCAATTTGTAACATCCACCTCAGCCTGGCTATGACCACGGCTCCCCCGACCAATTTGAAGCAGGAAGTAGATTTGGCAAAAAAGCAGAAGAGACTTGGGATGAAAGTAAGTGCCTGGTTCCTCCATGAGTATATCAGCCTTGAGTACGCTGCTGAGAAGAGGGAGGGATAAGCTACAAAAGCAGCACAAAAAGAAAGAAAAAAAGAAAACCAAAAAACCCAAAAGCTAAAGAAAGAAGCCTTGAACCATTCATGGTGTTGTTCGACCCACTGCCCAGAACACATGACGGGGAGTGAGAGGACTGACTCTGATTTCCACCACTACATTTGTGATATAAAGCTCTCTCTTGTGGGCTTCTCCATCTGTATAATACAGATAATGATGCAACTTTCAAGCATTCTGGTTTCTTTACTGCGTGCTTAGCCACATGGTATTGTTTGAAAGTCTCATTATTTCCGATCCTGCTGCATTAAAGCAGCAAACTGAGAAGAGTGTTGTGCAGGAGACAAATTGGACATGCATCAGAGATCTTAGTTTAACATACTTATTAATGGAATGGTGCTTTTTGATGAATGTTCATAGCCAAAAACATCCTTATCACACAGAAGTTGCTGTCTGTAGGGAA
>NW_009628172.1:89584-128779 GCF_000690535.1 Cariama cristata
CATGGTAAGCGTAATGCTGACTGGAAAAGCAGGCAGCTGACTCGCTATCTCTCTCACACAACACTGGGACATGCTGAGCTCAGGAAGCAGTGGAAGAATGAGCAAAATCATGTCTCAGACTAAATCAAGAGACGTTTCTGCTTTGCAGAGTCTACAGCTGTTGCAACATCCACAAACTTATTTGAAACTCAAACCACGAGCTGAAAATGAGCTATTGGAAGATCTTTTTTTCCTTTCTTTTTTTTCTTTTACCACTTGAATGTGTGCAGAAGATATAGTCTGTGTATTAAATCGCTTCCTAAGAAGAAAATGAGAAGCAGGAATAAATACCCTGGCATTTACGCAGCCAGTGCACATTCAGGAAACTGAATGTGAAGTGGTAGGAAACTTTGCCAGGTTGTTATATGCATTCGTGAAATGGTCTCTAACATCTGACTGGAAAGCACTGCAATATTCAGTGGGACGTACTGAAAGGCAGCCAACATGGCAAGCATTGTGGGTGTTTCTATAACAATAATTAGCTTTATCAAACTTTAACTAATGATGTCAAAATATTTTTAGCTTGTAGTCATGAAATCGGCAACAATCATATAAGGTTGCCACTAACATATGTTTGGCCTCAAGAGGTTAAGTACTCATCTGTTTACAAATTGTGTTAAAAACTTTAACAAATACCTTTTTTTTCCTGTCCTTGCTTTTGAAGCACGCCAGCCTGCACACAAATTATGGCTTTGCAGGACTTTTTATCTCTCTGATATTTCTTACGGCTTAATGGCTTCAGTGTAGACCTGCAAGGTAAAACACAGTTTTAATCACGTATAACAAAACCGAGTCTTCAATCAACGTGGATTTGTTGACAGGAGGGTAAAAAAAGCTTTGACAGACAGGTAACATTTTGGCTGAAAAGAAGTTCAGACTGCTGCAACACAGACAGCAAAGGGCCTGCAATCTTTTTGCTTCCCTGAAACAAACAAAAACAAGGACTAGATTTTTAGCTCCACTTTCAAAAGTCTGACCTCAGAGCCAATAAAAACAATTACAGTTTAAATTACTCTGTGAAGACAGGCAAACCTGAAGTCAAGCACAAACCTCTTGCCTGACATTGGTTAAAAGAAGGAGCCATACAACCCTTCTGATAGCCCACTACAGTCTTAATGACAGTCATGACATCAGCAGGTACTTTTGTGAATGTGGCTTTTCAGACCTTAGCATCAAGAAAACCGATAAATTAAATAAGCTAAATCTGCCAGTGATTCTATAGCACTTTTTCCCCCCTCTTTTTCTTAAAGCAGCCAGAAAAGGGAAAAAAAAACCAAAACCACAAAATAAAACACAAACAACCCCAAACCCTCAACCATTTCACTACTGAGCTAGAATATATTAAATCATAGGTATGAGTCAACAATATCATGCTGCTGGGAAAAAATGGAAAACCATTCTGAGAAAAATAAACAGAAGTATCATCTGTAAAACACATGGCGTAATGCTTGCATTTGGCTCCGTGGTGGGAAGCAGGCAGCTCAGCTGTGGGCACCATCATCCCAGGAGGATGTGGACAGAATGGAAAAAACCTGGAGAACAGGAACAAGGATGATGAGGGGTCTGGGGAAGGCAGCTTATTAGAAAAGGCTGAAGGATTAGGGCTGCTTGTTCCGAGGTGCAGAAAAGCAGTTGTCTTTGTGGCAGTCTTTGGACGTGTAAAGAGCAGTTAGGAAGAAGCGAATAGTTTCCTCCACACCCCTCAGCTCTTTGGACAGCATTAAGCTCACTGAAGAGCATGGAATGCCAGAAACCAGACTGAGACAAGCACCCCTGCTGTGACTTTTAGTATACCAGGAATTATAAGTTTGTGCAATACACTTTGGCTACTTTCTGAAAAATTCATCACGATCTTGCTAGCTGATGCATTCCTTGTACACATGTAAGTGTTTGCTCTGAAGTTGTCTTCCCCCATTGCCAAAGGAATAGAGCACTCAGCATTTCCTTCTGGTGTCCACCTGGCCCTTCGTTTCAAGCTGCTCCGCTTTGATCTTCCTTCTTTCTGTTTACTGTTATTAGCTCATTAGTGGTTTGCCTGTCTTTTTCCTGAACCTGCTCCTCTGGCTGTTGGGAAATGTGCTGGGTTCCCTTTGCTGAATCAGAAACATGTTGCACTTCTCCACTAGAAGCAGCTAAAGAAACAGAAGTGATCCAGTAGTTTCCATGGACCGACCAGGTTTCACGAAAGATGTGCTGCAAATTAAACAAACAATTCAATTAAAATAATTTATGACTGACAGAGCTACCACTGATAGATCACAGGCTCTGGAAAACCAGGGGAAATATGTTGAATATGACTGGGAAGTATCTAGAGCTTATTTAAACATGAAGCAGCAAAATGCAAAAGTCAAGGCATCTAGGGACAAATAGAGACGTGCACATTTAGTGTCTGTCTGCTAGTTACCACAGCAGAGGCTAAATCTAGAGGTCAAGTGAGAAGTAGATGAATGGCATTTTTGACAAGCACTAAGTTAATCATCCTGCATAGCACATTCAGGGTCTCAGATCTATGGAGATCATAATGAAACCCTTTAGATGCAGTTAGTTTGTTCCTCTCATGGAACCAAAAAATTGAGGTGTCAGATAATCCAGGAAAAATTACAAAACAAAGTCCTATTCATGCTTGGTGCCCTCAATCCAGTGTCTTCCGTGAGAGCATTGTGTCCTGGAAGACATTTCTACAGCTTCCTGATATTTCAGTTATCTTTCCAGCACCACAAGCCATTCACAGATAAAGGCGAAAAGGTAAAATTACAGAAGAGTTGCTACCATAAACAGAAACACCACAGATGTTTGAGTTAACTGAAGACAAGCTCTTCAGAAAGATCCTGACACTCCTACTTCAGCTACCCAAGTGCAGATTCTGGGTTTATTCACAGTACAATTAAACCATCCCAAACAGTGAAATATTTTTTTTCCCTTTATACACTGTGGTCCATGTTAGCTATTGTAGGGACTATAAGGGGCATTCCCTTTTTCCTCAATCAACTTGTATTTCAAAAGCACTTAAAGGTACAGTACAATTTCATCTTTATTTATATAACAAATTTTTGCTGTAGTAAGAAGGTTTATTAAAACTCAAATACAAAAATTCAACAATTATTTCTCCCTTTTTCTTTTCAAGTTCAGTTTTCATAGTGCACCCCTTGTCCACCCATGGGAGGCCAGCGGTTCCTCTCCACCCCAGACAGCTAAAACACAAAGGCCTCCAGGTTACGAATCCACAAACTGCTTTTATTGAACAAATTGCTGTGTCTTCTGCCAAGAAAAGGTCTGTGTTGGACCCGATGAGAACAGGTCTCAGAATTATGAAACCAGTGCCTAATGTAAGGAGGTAATTCTTACAACTAGATACATCCCCCATGGAGAATCAGTGCACAATATCTGTACCTCAGGACTATTAATACATACGATTATTAAATCTCTGTTAAAACTTTAATAATCAATTGGAGACTAATAATATAGCCCATTAGAATTAAAGGCAGATAATGAATTCACTCCCTTTCTCCCTATAAGCCCTATTAATGTTCGGATATATTAAATCTGTGTTTTAATTTTAAGGCTCTGAACATTTGTAAACAGTTTTAAATGATGTGAAGTACTGAAAATGCAAAGTATTGGCTGACAAACCCAGCTCCACAACACCTTACACGGGCTGCGGTTCAACCGACTGGCTGAGGTTAAGTCGAACGAGATCCGTGAGTACGTGCAGGAGCCAGCAGGTACCGTCCACATCCCGCTTAATAATGCAAAAAGTTACCTGGACAGAATCCTCACTCAGGATCAGGTATATCCCAGCTGATCCACTTCTGAAATCAACTCTGCCAAGCTACTTCTTGAGTTTTTTGGCTTTTTTTTTTCTTTTAACCTGAGGCTGAACAGGCAAACCAAGCAAACACACTTAACCAAGCAATTGGCAACCTGCTGAATGCAAACAGTGGTGTAGGAGAGATCAAATGAAGCGACTTCAGCAGTAGCTCCCACTCCCTCGCCCAACACGGAAAAGACCTCGATGGGCAGCCTGATCTGACCTGGTTCAGCTGTGCCATTTGTACTGCCAGCACTCAGGAGCTACAGGTCAACTCATACCTTTGCTTCACATTCCTTGGTCTTTTAAGATCAGTAACAATGCTAAAACCACCCATCTTTCTATCTGTTGTAAGCTCAAGGAATTGCTGCCACTTAATCAGGCTTTTCTCTGACTATCTTGTGGGGTTGTTTCTCAGCATAAATTAAGAGTTTCTCAATATAAATTCCTTGAGAAAGAGACTTTATCTGCCTCCTCCTATCCACAAACACAATATGCAAGGGTTTCAGGAATTGTTCTCCGAACAGCTATTGGTAGCAACAGAAAGGATCTTCTTCTTGCATGAAAGCACAGAAGTGCTATTTTTAAAGAACTATTTCTTTAATTTATTTTTTAAATCAACAATTTTGCATTTAAATGCTACTCTACAAAGTTAAAATGTTTCCAAGCACCACTATTCACTCGAGGCAGCACCATTCCCATTTGAAATTTTGAGGAAACAGAAAAAGGGAGTGGGTAAGGAGAGAAAAAGAAAAAGCTTTTTCAGAATTACGTGTTGATAAACACAAAAATGGAAACATTTTTCAAACAAACTTTCTATGTGCAAGTATCCCAGTTTCCCAGCAACTCCGTCAGTGACATAATGTTAACTTTGTGGGAAAGTAGCTCTGCACTGCATTCTCTGGACAAGAAGCTAAGAGCTTTCTTGGAGTCTATTCATAACTCTGCATTTGCATTTGATAAATTGCTTCATTGTTATAGCAATCCCCCTTTAAGTTGATGATTAATTATTCTTGTTTTAAACACATACAAAAAAATATTATTTAAAATGCTAATCTTCCAGCATTTTCTGTATGATTAGATCAGAAGTTCAAAGTTTTTCAAAACTTCCAGAAAACTGTTTAGGTATTTTGCTCAAATAAAAACCATTTTACATAGGGTAAGCTTCTTCTACATTTTATATGACACTGGCACTAATTTTTATAGCATGATTTTAATAGCTTTTAAACAAAGTATTTAATTATCTAGACCACTATTTAAAGCTAAAAAAGGTGAGTTATAACATTGTTGTATCCATAACAACAGATAAAAAATTTTGTCCATGTGTTTTCAATTTATATACCAAACATTTGTTAATTCCTGAACTGCATTCATAGCTTCTTGAAAGAAAGGCACAGGATCCAAGTTTCTTCTAATTTATATAGTCGCACTTTTTTTTTTTACATAATGGAGTTATTCATACCAGGGCAAGCAGAACCACACCAAGCAAGCTGGATCTTAAAAATACGTATTCCAACCAAGCTAACATCAAGGTGAGCACTTTGAAACTTTTTAGTAGAAATTTATCCAGGCAAGTCCTCTGTCACAGCTTCATTAGCCTTTTTGGGATGGTAGAGAAAGACTCCTCCAGGACGTTTTGAGCTACCCAGGCAAACAAGGTAAGCAATCAAGTGGAGATCTGGTTTCTGCCACCACCCAGCAGGCAAGGACTAAAGCCCGCGTTTGCAAAGGTTTTATCATTGCACTTCTGGTGAGGAGCACAACACAGCCCAGCCCTGTGTGATGCCAGGGTATTTAATAAAGTGCCATCTCCTATCCCCTCCTTTGCAGACCTGTCCAGGCAGCCCCTTGGATACTGCCATATACAGCAATGAGCAACTACCCGCAGCTTGAGAAACACCCAGCTCATACATGCTTCTGCTCCTCTGCATCCTTTGCTACTTAAAACTCAGCTTTTCCCCCCCAAGCAGTATGTAAAATTTTTCTCCACTCAAATTCCCTTTCTCCCCTCAAATTCCCTTTCTCCCAAAAGTGCAGCTGGAGCTGAAATGAAAAAAATAAGCCTGGCTTGTCTCGGAGCATCAAGAAATAAAACCAGCTTTGAAACAACTGCAATATGGTGAAAGTCGGTTTCAGTGGGACTTCTAATGTGCTGTGAATTATACTCATGCTTAATTAAATGACCTTGCTGAATCAGGTCCTAAATTAAAGTAAGAGATACTCTTCGATGCTTAGTTGGCTTGGATAATTAAAGAAAGTAACAAAATGAGGTTTTAGAGCTAATGTAAATGAAAGTTTCAGTAATTAAATATTTCTTTATTCAAGCACCTCACATAGCTATTTGGTATACAGCAAATGCAGGAATAAGTGAACAAAATTCTTCAGTTGCTATCCTCTGCTATAGAAACCAAATGGGGAAATTCTTAAAAACCAATCCTACCTCATCCTGATCCATTTGGATGACTAAATGATTAGTCATTAAAGGTCATTAAATGGCCTTTTGTGTCTTCTTTGTACCTCCCAGTTCTGGGTTCCATTTGAAGCCAACAAGTGGGAGCACGACCTATTTACTTATTTACTTTAAGCTTAGAAAAATGGGAGAGACTTTGAAAAGGCTGGTTTCTTCTTGAGAAGGGGATGAAATTTCATACTGGCTCTTATTGAAACCAGTTCATATATCCCAGACCTTTCCTCTCACTACCTCCATCTCTCCCCCACCCCCATAATTTTCCCATTTATACATCAAATCTGGTATAATAAATCAGACTCCCCAAAGACCTAGAACCCATTTCTACTCCATCACATCAGGGTAACTCCACCCAGGGCTGTGAAATGGCATTAGGGTGGTTCAGAATATGCTTTACAGTATTGACTTGAATTAAACTGGAATTGAAAATAAAGACCCCTGAACAGTTTCTTTTTGCAGCGCTAATAAAACCTGCCTTCTTGGCAGCAGCGACCAAAAGCTGGCTGATGCACTGAAAACAGAAACCCTTCCTCTGGCTGGTGTCGCCCCTTTCCTTTCCCGGGCTGCCAAGAACCACAGGTCACTACTGGACGGGAACACCCATCGCGGTCAGGCAGCCCCGCTCCTCCCTCCTGCCCTGTGCAGCCGAAGCTGCCCCTGCCACCGCCACACCTGCCCCTCCTCGGTCTCCTCAGCCAGCATAGCTCTCGCCGTCAGATGAGTGCCGCAGGCAGATGTGGCTCCTACCTGTGGCTTCTGGCTCTCCAACTCATAAGCCCAGCACCTAACTGCTGTACATTTTAGCTAAAATGAGCTTCTGAGAGTGCTGAGCATTTAGGGATCCTATCCTACATCCAAAACTGGTTGGGATTAAGAAGCCAAGGGTCCGGTCTCACTTGACCACACAGCCACTTTGGCTTGCAGAAAGCCCTGGCTCAGCCTCTCCACACTGGCGGCTGGGGGAAACACCGTTCCTGCCTCCGCCTGAATTAACCTATGGTTGAAAAACATCAAGGAGAAAGACTCCTCTGCTCCCTTTTTATTTGCCTTTTACTCTCAAGAGCATAACAAAGCATGCTTGCTTTCTGCCTCTCTCAGTTTAGGGTCCCACTAGAACAATTATTAGCTCAGGGATACTGATTCATCTGCCTAAGTCCTCTGCTGATGGAGAAATTGTATTTGAACAGAAATGAATGAATGGAAAAAAAAAAACCCAAAACAGTAAAGTTTTGAAGTTTTCAAGGTTTTTGTTTTGATGTATAGTTCAACTCTCCAATAAACCTTTCTGTAAATTTATATCAAACTGAAAATGTGATAAGCTAAGCTCTGTGCTTTGCTGGAATAACCAAAGGCGATGGACCACACTCATTTTTACTGAAGGAGAGTGACTCAGTTGGTTCAGTAGCTTTCCTATACCACTTCTTTTTAATGTTTCTTTGTTGTCACCTGTATTTATCATCTACTATATATACGTATTTCTGCAATCCATCTTTTTACAATGGCACCTTGTACATTACTTCTAGTGAGGATCCCCATAAAGACTGGCTTTATAAAGCAGTCTCTGGTCTCCCACAGGACACAAAGACAAATGATAAACCATTCAAACGAAAACTTGAAACTGCAGCAACAAGTCGTGAAAGGGGAAAAGTACCTGATGATTTGAAAGGCTTCTCTAACTTTCCTGCAATGTGGCATCAGCCATCATTCGACCTGCCAGGAGCTCATCAGTCCCACAGTACTGTACTGTTACGGTCTTCCTACAAGCATCAGAGGCAACATCAGTAAGTCACCTATGGAAGCCAAGAAATACAGGATTCTTTCAAATTAGTATCCTTCAAGATCAAGGAGGAGAAACATTGCCACAGAGGGATCGTTGTCTATTGTACCTTACCTTTACAAAAATTTTATTGGAAAAAGCACAGATGTTGAAAAGAAAGCTAAAAGTAAAAAAGGGAACTCAAGGAGTGTTTTATCTGGATTGCTATTTCTGGTATTCTGCTGTCAAGTCTCTCACCAGTATATGGAAACTTTCTAAAATTAGAGTGATCTAACTGCTAAACTCAAACTCTCTTCAGTCTGCAAATAATTCTGAAGGGCTATCCCCACCTTTTTTCTTCCTGTCCTAAGGAAAACTTACTGAATACTTGGCCCTTCAATCACACTGAGATCCCTGCATCTTGGACACATACTCTCAGGATTATTTTGCTCAGTTGATACACTAATTTCTCTTCTTTCCCATCTGTAGACAAAAATGCTCCCCTTTTTTCCCCTAGCGAGGAATACTGTTTACCTTCCACAGTTAAATCACAGATTTCTAAAAGGCAATTCACGCTGTGAGCATGAACAATGCCTGGCAAACAACATTCTCAATTTCTGTACAGACTCTTCACTGTTGTTACAAGCAAATGCTTCTGCTTTGGAAGCATTCTAAAGGTGACACAGAGAAATTAATTCACAGCACTCTCTCTGCCCTAAGCAGGCCTGCCTGTTCAAAAGCCGACCTACACGGTGCCCTCCTGAGCACTGGCAAGGTGTGTTTGGACCTGCCTGCAGCACACCACCGACTGGAGAGCAACACCTTCGTACAGAATAGAAACCCCAGAGGTGTAGGAAACTTGCACTCCCAGCAAGAGGGCAGCCAGTAGCTCATGGTGTAACATTCAGCTGGCTTCTGTTCCACTGCTTTTAGCCCCAGGTGTCCAAAGCCCTTTCCTGGATTAGCCCTTAGTCACCCAAACTGGCAAGCAAATCCACTCGGGAGTAAATCCACTCAGCTGAGCAGTCTATTGTCAACTCTAGGATAAAAATCTATCTTCAGGTGACATAACCAGGTTGACAATCATCTTTCTAAATGACAAATGTTCTTTATTTTCCTTGAAGGAAACACAAATATTCTGTTACACACAGAAAAAGTGCATGATCTGTTACATCAGTGGATTTAATCCCCAGTCTTCTGAACCTCCCTCTTCAGGACTTTTCCCTGTTAACTGATATTGCACATTTAAGAAAAATCAAAACGACCTCCTGTCAGAAGTATGCTTTTGCTGCAAATAATGCTGAAGGCTTCTGTAAACAAAACACTGCAAAGGACCACCCATAGGTCTGATCAGCTACTTCTTTTTTGCCAAGTACTTTATCAGTGTGTTCGTTCAGATCCCTGACAATTGTACCAGCTATTGCCATTTGCATTTTAGACAATTGTATGCTGAGAAATGAGTGCAGGAAATGGAATTAACTGAGACCACTAAACATTTATCTTAAACATGATGCTCTACAAGACTAGTATTATTTAAAGGGGAATAACAGTTTACAGTTAAAAAAAACCAACTAACTGCATATAAAGTTTTATTTTTTCTGCCACAGAAGTAACAGGTTCGGTCTCCTCATAGAGGTAGCCTTTTCATTAATATTTTGGAGAAGTTTTCAGGTACTTTTGAATACACAAATATACAGAAAATAATTTATTATCTTTGTTATTTTAACTCTGTCACCATGACAAGCATGGGAAAATAAATACAGAAATAATGAGGACTACTGAGGCTCTGTACATATTGGTGACTTGGGGCAAGCTGATCGTGACTTATTTAAATCAGGGGCCTGATAATTACTGTGCTCGTACAATCCAGTGCTTTTGACTTCTCATCAGCAATTAAAAAGGTAAAACACTCAAACCAATACAATGATGACAAAACAAAGTGCTCTTCTTCCATCTCCTTCGTTTCATCAACACCATTTCTCTAACAGTAGTGCTAATATTCCGTTGCAAGTGTCTCAGTATTTGGATCCAAGGTGGAGACTCTATTCACTGAATAGTAGAAAAAAGTTTACCCAACTTCTGCAGTTCAGGACTGTTCCATGTGGCACTTGCTTCAGTGCTACAGTGTGTGCAATATACTGGAGGGTTAATTAATTCACATCAACTCCTACTTCCTTTGGAAAATTACTACGCTTGCTAATAAGCCTTACTGTTAGGAGGCTGTATGAACTTATAAATGGCATTATTTTAAAATGTCTTTTTCGCTTATGCAGCTGTTCAAGCACTTTTATATTTGCTACCCACTTTAGGCATGTGAATTATACCTTAAATCAGATAGAAGTAGTTGGTATGATCAATACACATGCTTTTGTCCCACACCTACTGGAGAAAACATGTTCTGGCCTAAGAAAATATGCTGCCTGAGGTCAGGGTCAGAGAATTGTATCCAGGAATCTTTACCTGAGCCCAAGAATACTAAACTTGATTACTCACTATGAGACATTGTGAAATATACAAATTAACGTGGGTCACAAATCTGCCAAAACCTTAATAAACTCCATTTATAAGCATTATAAAATCCTTTCAGAGTCCTGTGGAAAAAATTACCTTTCCTGCAAAAAACGTATCTGTAAAACACAACCTTTTTGTGAATCATACTTGCCAGCTACATCAAAGCCCACCAATGATACTACTCTAACCACAAAATTATGCTCTTGAAGGTCAATCTCCTAACAAAACTCAAATCAGAAAAATAAATCACTGCATCTAAAGAAAAAAGTTGTCGATTTTGCTTTGAAATCCATTCCTCTGATCTTCCATGTTCATTTCTGTAAATATGCTCCAATGTGAATGCAGCTTTCTTGCAAGTCAATGAGAAAAACGGCAGAGTCATCCAGAAAAACATTCCCCCAAGGCTCCCTTGTGTGCAAGAGCATTAATAATGACTTATCTCTAATGCAAGCATTTCAACATAACACACCCTAGCGCTCTTGCTAGTGTTTTTTGGTTTGGTTTGGTTTTTGTTTTGTTTTTATAGCCACATAACTCTCTGGACCACCATTATACTGGTTAATCATTTGCAGAAAAAAAAGAAAAATAATCTATTTCTCTAGTATTATATCCCAGGCAGTATAGTAGAGGGTTAATTAACTCACATCTTCCCCTATTTCCCTTGGAAAATTATTATGCTGGCTAATAAACCTTACAGTTATGAGGCTTTTATGAACTTAGAAACCCTGCAGCATTTTAAAGTGCATGTGTGGTTTGCTCAGCTGTTTGAGCACTTCTCACCTTAGTCACCCTTTCTCCCTGTGAACTCACGCCCCAGAATAGCTTTGCATCCATGACAAATAACTGTGTGATTGAAAGCGTATGAGATTCATGCACATTTATTCCTTCCATGACTAATTAAAGGGTTTGGGGAATTTTTTCCTTTTCTACTAAATGAAGCTATGTTGCCAGAGGCTGAAAGCTGGGGAGTCTGGTGTTTAACATGCTCTGGATTTATTATCTGATCTTCAGGTGAACCACTTGAAGCCCTAGTGATTTAATTTTACCAACTGCAAAACAGAAGTAACAATCCTCACCTACCTTAAAGTGTCTTCAGACATCCCAGTGAAAATGCCATCTAAAGGCATGCTGACGTTATTTGCTGCTGCTGTTGTACAGTGCGATCAAGTCCTTCCAACTTCCCACAGAAGTTCTTGCCATTAGGAAAGTAGAGAATGCAGAGCACGTGTCTCAACATGAACATGGAGGTGCTACAGGAACAACCTCGGTGCAATGCTGCCCAGAGAATCTTGGCATAATAGTCACTTTTCTCCAGGAAATCTGTTTTGGAATACCAATTTTTATATAAGACATTAATAGCTGAACAAGAAGCAAAGTATTTTGTCCCTATCAGTTATGAAGAATCCACTCAATGCTAAAGGGTAAATAAAAGAAATTAGTGAAGGGAATAGGGCACTTTGTTTCTCTCTCAGCACCATATTTCTGTTGCACAACACAAAATATTCTTAAAAGAGGCTCTTTAAGGAAGATCCTACCATCCAGCTGCTAAATGGTTTCTAAACTAACATCTATGAAGCATTTTGCTCATAGATGACTGACTCAACATGCTGACAACCCTACCTTATTTCTACCAGCTAAAAAGACTTAAAAGAAAAATAAACTGCATCAAGTATTTTCCAAAACACGGCAAATAAACGCTGCACCAATTTCAGTAGGGACTTTGCAGAATAGTAACAAAATGAAGAAGCCTGAATAAATATTTCTAAATAAAAAGGGAACCAATCCATGTAACAGCTTGCATCATTTATTCTTCTCCATCTGAAAATACCCAAGAAAACTGATCAAGATCATGAACAAGTGCCCTAAGAACAAGTGAGAGCTGTAAGGCATCATCCTATGATTTTTCAGAACAGAATTTCCTTCTTGTGCTGATGATGTGACGTCCTTGGACACATAGTCAATAAATGTCCTGGAAAACACGTTTTTATTTCATGAATCATTTCCTTAACCAGTGTGAATGCGATACCTGGCACTATGCATTTTTGAAATGTGGGACTGGTTTTAGTACAAAAAGTAGGTGACAAAAGTGCAGAAACAACATAAAATTCATTCTTGCTGATACATGGGCATTTCTGAATGCTAGAAAACACACCAATTGCCAGCACAGTTGGGGACTTAAGCTTGAAAACATCTGGAATGCCAACTGAACAATCCAACTGCATCACTTATCTAGTATTTAATGCAGAGAAATACACGGTGCTATGTCTTTTCCCTGGCATTTACTCCAGGCAAAAGTTTTTTGCTCTTTTGTTTCTTAAATTGGAATTAAAAAATAAAAAGCAAATAAATCAACAATGAACAAACCAAAAGACACACCCCCCCCCCCCCCCCCGCAGATACTCACCATCATTATTACCTCTTTTTACAGTGAAAGTAATAATGAGAAATGCCATTAAAATAACCTGGCTCTCAAAACACCGGTGTCTCTCACAATGAGGTAACATTATACGCCAGTCTGGAAAGAGCTCGCAGACTGACGTTAGGAATATCTCTCTGTAACATATCCAAGCTTTTCACCTTTGGCAGATGGCTACAATATGGACATTTATATCATGGTGTTTCAGAAACTACAGAACCAGCATGATATCGAGACAGAATGTGAGCAGTCATCACAAGGGGTAGTACCAGGGTGATTAAGAATGGAGAGGAAAGCAGATGCCAGAAACATTCTGTACTGTGGCTAAAGCTGGCATGAAAAGAAAAATGAAACTGCTTTCCTTCACTTTAATAAATGAAATAATGGCAGTACTTTGGATTTTTTTTTGTCTTCTTAGAAGGAATTAAAGGAGGTGGTTGAAAAAAACAGAGGAAAAGAATAAAATCTGCCCTTTTAGAATCGGGAGATGTGCTTTTTTGGTGGCCCATGACCTCAAAAAAGGAGAGAAAAATAGCATTTCTACCAATAAAATGATTTTTTTTCTCCACTGTCCCACACTGACAAAACATTTTAACCAATTCTAAGTCATTGCAAACCACAGTCACAGGAAGGTAGCGAAGTTCCATTCATCCTTTGCACATCTATATTCCAGCGCATACAAAAATCATACAGCACCCCTCAATATATTTTCTGAATACTTGGCAACGATGCATTAAAATCTAAGCATGGTTGCATGTTGGCTCTTTCTTCCTGTACTTAGAGGTCGAAGACTTATGAAGTGGTGTCTTTCATCTTTTGATGTTTGTAGGAGACTTCTTTCTTTAAGTACACACATTACAAGGTTTGGAGAGGGTAAAGTCAACAAACTGTGCCCAGCAGCTGGAACACAGACCAGAGAAACCAGTTCCTGTTGGGGTTGAGTCTACAGCTTCAGATTAGTCACCAGGAAAGCTCAGTCCTCAGACAGAGGTGCTTTGTTCTCATCACAGAAAATCCCATCGCACTCTGAGAAGCTAACACTCTCAGAGGCCTCATCACAGAGTTTTTACAGTCTTGTTTATGGCTTTTCTTAAGGCTGGGAAATTCACAGGGACCTGAAGTGCTATGTGCCAGCGCTCTTCTCTTCTTTCAGTGTTGAACCGTGCTGTCTCTCAATGCTCAGAAGTGGTCCAGGCTGCCATGATTTACAGATGCATGTAACACACCTTTATTTATAATGCACATGTGACAAGAGTTTGTGTCGGTAATGATCCCTAGAAAAGCCATTTATATGCATATAAAATAGATTAACTCCCCACACTATGGGTTGCCCTGGATTTGCTGATCTGTGTCTAAAAATCAGTTTCTTCCTGCGATAGAAATATACCAAAGTAAAAGTTAACAAGACTTCAAAACTTAGTTGACTCTAGTGAGTAGAAAGAAATGGACAGCAGATTGCTTGCTATGTCACAAGGCCCTATTTGCAGATGTTAACCTGAGAAAGAGATCAAGTTTCCACCACGTAGGCAACACCACCATCGGGCTATACAGTCAGGTTTTCACCAAGCTGCTGAGAGTTAGTTAACAAAAGAACTGTTGTAACAGGAAAGAAGACAGCGGCAACACCTCTGGTGCAGACTGTTACTTCAGTTACTTACCCCAAATGAGACAGCAATTGCAATCAGGCTTCCACAGCCAAGAGAAAAAGCCTTCAGGACATCACCTCAGTCTTCTAGTGTATCCTCGGGATGTCTTGCTGCTCTCGTGCCTCTTTATCTACATTTCTCTGGCCTGGTGAAGAGCAAGTCAGCACAAAATAGAAGGCTCTCCCTCAGAGAAGGAAGGATCTTTATTTATATCCCACAAAATTCATACCTTTGAGAGAAAGGACACGAGTCACATTCCTACTCAAGCAGATCAGCGTTGGGAGACAAGGTGGTATTGCTGCCCCCAGCTCTGCAATCAGTCTCTCCCCCTCCTGCTTTAAGCTGCTACATTTTGCATTAACTGGTTTTCCATTAGTGCAAGAGCTTATCACGTCAGCTTAAGAACACTACTGTGAGCGAAAATCATCCCTTTCACTGGAAGAAAAAAAGACATTCGAGTTAATTAAGGACACAGAACAGAAAATTTGTATCAGACTATTTGGAAACATCCACCATGAGACACAGTTTAATTTACTGCTCTCAAATGTGAGTAAAATTGGAGGCTCTCGCTTGGAAAAAAAAATAAATAAACGTACTCTTCATGCTACACAAACATGGCTGAATTTGCTTTATCTGACACTTACAGAAACCCAAGGAAGATGACATTCTCTTCACAAAGAAAGACGTCATCCTCATATCAATCTGAATCTGTGTTTTCAACCCCGCAGATCTCTAATCCATGACTGGGACTCTGTCCTGATCAAGCAGTTAACTTGAGGAAACTTGCCACTTTGGAAGGTAAAGCCATCAGGACAGTCCAGTCTCTTATACACAAAATGTCTCTTCTCCAGCTTCCTGCCTCATTTGAAGTCCAACCTGAACACCAGAAGGCGGCTGAGCTTTCAGAGCCAGAAGGAAGCAATTAAAGGATGTATCCGGCACATTAATGCTTCCAGGGGAAAAAGGGAAGGCTCTGTAGCAATCCCTCACCTCTTTAAGAAAGATGATGTACATCTTGCCCAAGAACAAAAGTTTAACAGCAGTTATTTTATGTGCTGTCAGACTGATCCCCACATTGATCATCTGCTGGACTGAAATTCAAGACATTTAGACGCACAACACCGACCTGCAATGCATAGGCCAAAGTCATACCTGGGAACAACAGCTTTCTATTAGGTTTTTATAAGGGTTATCTAGCAGTGCAATGTACAGCATGCACCCTTTTCAGGGAGGCAGAGAAGTTTGGAAGCCAAAAGTCCCTTCTGACGCTAGATGGGATCAGCTTACATCATTACAGACCACACAGTCAGCAAGATTTGTGTGTGCCCTATAAGAGATCTAAAGGCAGATTTCAGTGGCTGCTACAGATCATCCTCTCTGTACCAGTAGGACACAAACACACTAAAGCAGAGTTGGGTGTCCCCAAAACAGCATCGCTGCAAGATTAGAGGGTGCCAGTGAACATCCTGCTCCTGCGGAGTTCAACCAGAAGGGCCTGCCAGGGACAGAGAGCGTGTGGGAAGCGATGCCTGCAGCAAAGGGGCTTCAAACCAGAGCACCTTGGCCGTGCTGCAGCTGGGTAATTTGGTACTTTCCCACATGGTCAGCCAGCTCTCCTGGCCAGCAGGAGAGAGATGTAGCAGAAACATCTTTCTTTTAAAGGATTACTCCTGGCTCTGGAGAGGTCTGTAATTTTTGGCAGTCTTCTGACGGGCTGCACAAAGGGAAAAGGAACCGCTTTGCTCCCTCTCCCACACTGTAGCCACACAAGGCCCAGTCATAACGTAGCTCTTAATAAAGAAGCACAGATGTGCCCTGTAGGCACTTAAAGACTGAAAGAAAAAAAAAAAAGAAAACATTCCTGTGTGTTTCATAAATCGCTATAGAAGCATAATGCAACCTACTATCCTAGATAGAAAATGAAATATCTTAAAAAGTATTGAATCCTTTGTGAATTTTCTCAGTGGATCGGCATGAAGCTATTTACCCCAGATGTTTCTATAATTCTGATGCATTAGGAGATGCACGGCATTGTGGCCAAGAGTTAACATAGTGAACTATAATGTAAAACACGTAAAGATACTGACTTCCAAAGTTACTAGAAGTTTTCACTCTAACCACTTTACTTCCTTATGCAGCTATATTTTCTTCACAATATGCACTTAGATTTTAGTGCACGTGGAAGAACAACAAAAAAACTCCCCTCTCCACCATCAAAACCTAATTCTGTATGTTCTCTGGAAGAACACACAGGGGTCAACTAAAGATTGACATGGAGTCTTTCAGAAATGGAAATCTCATCTCTGAACAGCAATGAACAGCAAATCTCATACTACAGTCAAATGCAAGGCCAACAAGGCACAGCTGGGTACCACATGAGCAGGTGAAGAAGTGATAGTGAGATTTTTGATGACAATTTGGTGTCCAAAAGACAGAGTGTCTCACTGCCTGCTTCTCGTTTGCATCTGTAATGGATTTAGGGATTTGTAGAGGTAGTTTTAAAGATATCTAAGCAGGTGCAATGTCTATGTTGGAATGGCCTAACCAAGGGAAGAAGCAATAACAGGAATATAAAGTAGCTCAAAAAACCTAACAGCATGTGCTTAGAAGGATGCAAGATAGATAGAGGGCAAAGAAATTAACAAAGACACTCTACAGAAGAATAATTTAATGGAATACCTTGCACTGAGATTCCATTCGGAAAAAATCTCTGTCACTATAACTAATTATTCAGAAGAGTTAATAAGATTTCACAGCTCATTTCTGCATGATCTACCTGCCAGGACGTGAGCTGCAAGTTTTGTGATTCTTCAAGACCTTGTTAGCTTAAAAGGACAAAACGCAATCCTAAATTAATGAAAATGAACTCCTACTACAGCTTTGAACTTGGCAGTCACAACTCCAGTTTAATGTATGTACTTGCTGGAGTACACCTCACGCTTAGACAGAAAAGCACTACTGAGAGGTGGAATAACTTCCATTGTGGTTTGAGGGGGTTTTGACCCAATTTTTTTCTTGAAACAAAAAATGCTGATAGTTCAGTTAGGTCTGGAGTTTCTCATGTCTTTCTAAGGCAAACAAATGTTACTTGAGTTTAGGCCGTATATAGTGTACTGGTGCCATCTACTATGGAATATCACACTGACTGCTAATATGGCGATTATCCTCTGTAGTAAAGTAGGCCATGGAGGGTTTGTTTCACTTCTACAAGGTTAATGTTTGGTAACCAAATTTCCTGTTTGCCACTTGCCAACTATTCTGTCTTTTTGTTTCCCCCCATGGCTACACAAGAACTTGTCATTAGACTGTATTTTGCAGCATAACCACTTCAATTCACATTTCTGGCTGTTACTTTTATTTAAAAATATTATGGGACTTTCAATTAGTCGGATGAGAAATCTGTATTTCAAAAAATGAGTTTGTAAAGCCATAGCAGGTGGCAGAATTTGTCCTCCTATGTTACAGAGCTTAATCCCAAACCTTGCATTATTCATGGATAATTTAAACCATTCTGTTCTTTTCAAGTTGGATACAGTCCTTGATAGCTGTTCGACAAAAGCTGATGACATCTGTAACCGCTACATAGCTCTCTTCTCTTCAACAACCAGAGAATTATAAGGCATTTACGAAAAAAGTCAAACATTCAGCACGTACTAGATTGTTCTACGCCGTTTCTAAATTAGTGCTCTACAATTTAAAAGCTAACTCTTGTATCATCCATTTCATCTTCATCTATCTGCCAGCTCAAAGGTTAAATGAAGCAACAATCATGTAACATTCCTTTAAATCATTATAATTTGAAAAAGGAAAACTTATGGGGTAGTGAAAAAAGAGGCGTAGTCTTGAGCTATCTCTTAAACCATGAAAATATTGTCCAATAGCCATTACTGTCATGCTTATTTGCAAACCCAAAACTTGCAGACAATTAATGACCTGGATATTGTAACAATTATTTCTCTTCTAAAATGGTTTTTGAAAGCTGTGACAAAAAAAAAAATCCAGTATGACAAAGTACCAACAATCAAAATGCACATTTGCCTTGGGTTTACTCACTTCCTTCTCTATCACTTCTTCTGTATAAGTTTTAATAAAGAAGTTCCTAAATGACTGGTTTAGAAACAGAAAAGCTCCATAGGAAAGAATGCCAAAGATCACAGCCAGAGGCAGACTTCTGTTGAGAACTCAATATTAATGCGCAGAAAACACAGGATTACTCCACCTGCAAAGGCTACCTAATCTTAGTTCTGAAAATTCTGCCCATATTACTTCAATGTGAGTAGTTCCTGTTCTTACAACTTAAATGAAATGTGCTTTGGAGAAAGAGATTGACTCAATTCCTGCAATTTAACCACTGATAACAAAGGCCATTATCCAGCAGCACTAAACATACCATGTGGAAATTCCATGCACCTTCATTGGTTTAACAAAAGCATTTTTTCTCTCTTTCAAATACAATCCTGAATAATGAAATAATAGCTTAAAAACTGCAATTATTTCTCACTGAGATTCTGCAAATGCTGGTGTCTCATTTTTCTTTTTCCATGGAACTAACTAGACCATTGTGTTTCTCTATCCGAATAACAGACAGCAGAGACCTCGTCAGAAATGATCACTTTTATTATCCAGTTTCTACACTTCATTTTGCAGAATTACTCCTTTCCTTTACAATTTTCACTAATGTTTCCTAGTTCCCAAATGGCTCACAGAGTCCATTTGCCTAAATAGCTCCAGTTTCTTCTAGAATCTAATTGTTCCAGCAAAATAATTTTCCTGATATATAGCCCGAACTTCTCTCTTTTGTGTTTTCATGTGAAATATGAGGCCAGATGAAATACTGCATTTGTGAGCACACATAGTGACAGAGCCATAGCAAAATGCCTGCAGAGGAGAAACAAAAGCTCCAACAGCTGAGCTGAGAGAGGCTAATTCACTAATATTTCAAGAATGTGTCACCCAAAAGCACTGGAAAAGAAATAAATCATCACAACTAATATACCCTGCTATTGCTCTGTCCATTCTCAGTACCAAGACCTTTTTTTCCTCAGAATTCTCTCATAGGAAAAGTAACAAAACTTAGCATGACTCAAACTTATTTACATGAAGCCAACATTATCTGTAGGCTTTAAAGCTCTTGTTTTGTTGATCAGCAAGCCTGTAGATTGGCTAGTCCATAAATTACTATATTTCTTTTCACTATCTAAACATAGCATATCTCTGGGTTTGGTGCAGTGTCTCCTGAAATAAAATTTATCTTGAATTTACTTGGTTTTAAAAGCAGGAATTTACTGCCGAGTTGTAAAATTTGTTCTACAATACTTCTTGCTTTGTTCACAAAAACCAAAGAAAGCAAGGACAGCAGTGACTTTTGCATGAAAAAAGACTCCAATGCGCATGCAGAATGCCATCTACCACGGCACAATTTTTTGCAATGACAAGAACAATTGCAGGCCCCCAGTTTCAGTGTATGTGTAGTGGTTTAGGTATAGCTGGTCCTGTCTTGAGTGAGGTTAGCTCTGGTCCTCTTTCAACGATTCTATGGCACTTCTTTAAGAATATCCACCTTATTTTTGACGTAGGTAACTGCAGGACTGATCATCTAGAGGGATGAAGATCAGTGCTCATCAGATGTTGCTGGGGATATCTTCCCACAAACTACTGATCTATTTTTGTCACTCTCTGGACTTACAGAGTACCATTTTCCTATTCAGCAAGGCAGGGCTAGCATTCATTATAAGCATTTGCACCAGCAGCAGCCATTTTTGAGACACTTCAAGATCAATTTTTGATGGATTAGCTGTAATATTAGATCAGATGCAGAATGTTTAAAGTTTAGAAGTATTATTCCACTGTCGTCTTGCAATGCATTGTAACAATATATTGTTGCAACAATTTCTCCGAAATTCTGTTAGGGATGTGGGTTATAAAATATTTCTAATTAGGTGTAGGACTGTGTGTCAGAGCCACTGTATCTAGCCAGCTTGCTTTCTCTCAGACGTATCAGCAGAGAAGGTTGATTTGTAGTAGCCTTTTCTCGTTACAAATCCATGCTTGTCATAGAGGTTTCTTACAATGACAGAGAGATTTGGACAACAATGTAGCCAATCACTAAGTTATGATTTTTCATATTTGACATGTCTTCATTTCCTCTTCCTTACCTCTCCCCCCTCAGGGATCCAGTAGGAGATTGCTCACCTGGAATATAAAACCCAGGGCCTCCACCTATGAACTCTATTTATTGATTGCTCTTCTGTGATAGCTCTGAGAGCAGTTGTTTACATTCTGCCCCCACCACTAATTTCTTCCTCATAACCTTACCCTGTCCTAGCTGCTGTGTCACTCTTCTTCCTGACCTTCCAAACTTTTCTTGCCCCCCCAACAAAAACACATAAGATGTAACAACCACAAGCTGCTGTCCTTCTTTAGCATTTGACCATGTCCCTTCTCCATGCAAATCCACTTGCCAGATGCTCATCTGCTACCACGTAAAATTTGTCCCACTTCAAAACCTGACACGGCTCTTTCCCCCACTATTTGTCCCAATCATCAAGCTTTGCACTGGTTTGTCCCTCCCAATCCATCACCAAGCATCATCCCGTCCATCTGTTTGTCACACTATCGTACAATCACTCCGCGTGTCTTTGCCCACACAAAGCTCATGAAAGACACACAAGCGTCTTTTAAAGACTCATCTCTGCTCTATACCGAGCAATGATTAAAATGGGCTTGTCAAGGGTATCTTGTTTTCCTTCTCCCAAGATAACCCCTCTTCCCCTCTATCTGCCCTCAGACTAGAAACACCTCAGAGTCAGCATCAGAATAAGGACAATTCCACAGACCCTCACTGAGGGTAAGCGTGCTCCTGCACTGGGCAGAATTAGTCATATAAACAAATTTATTTCCCCTTCACATGCAAAATATGTTTGCAAGATCAAAACATATACTTCAGAATTTAGCCCACCAAAATATTGCCTTTTCATAGCATTCCTTCCATTTTTAGGGTTTTCCAAGGGCACCACACCTTGCACTCATGAGCTCTACAGAAAGACGGTGAATGTGACCACATCACACCTGCTGAGACCTGCCAGTACCTTTACGAAAGCACTGTGTCACACATAAGGAATTAAATTTGAGACCCATCCTACAGGATACTTTTTTTTCAAAGTACAGTGCAAACCATTAATTAGGATGGCATATCAGCCACAACTTAGTTTGATTCCCTGCTTTAGTCTCCCTGAAGAGGGAGGATCAGAGTAGACAAAGATTTTAACAACTTCAATTGATTGTGGCCTTCAGTGAAAAATGGATCATTAAAAATAATAAAACCAACAACAAAACCCAAACACAAAAGAAGGCAGCAATTCGAATATAGTAGAATTCTCCTTCCTCAGTAAATTAAGGGACAGAAGTCTAGTACACTTCAAGATGTGTAACTGCTATCCATGTAGAAGCCGTTCAGTTAGATACCACCCTCCTGGTAGGAAAGCACTGAAGTGCCATACACTTTGCAGCTTTTCAGTGCAGCAAATAGGCATGTAGTCACCAAAAGGATGCACAAGACAGAGGGAAAGCTTCAAAACAGATGCAAACCATGCTCGTTGTTCATTTTACATTCAAGAAATGTCAATAATGTGCTCCTTAGATAGAAGTAGTCTCTGTGATACATTCTAAAGAAAAAAACAAAACAAAACAAAACCAAATCCAAACCGCAGCATCTAATGATGTGAAAATATCTGCTATAAAGCATTCCTTTGTTCCTAAATAGTGTTTCCTTAACTAGAAACTGTGTTTCCCCTCCAAAACCCATGTTTATGTTGCTCATGGTGCTGTCTGCTGCAGTATGTTCTTATCTTAACTGAAGGAAATTCATCAGTACTGGTCCATGCACACAATCACCATTCTAAAAGGTGATCATAGTTACTCATGCAAAATAAAGTAATAAGATAATTACGACCTTACTTATTTCGGGATGTAAAATGATCACATAAGGACTGGAGATTGGGTTTTCTAGCTGTCTGGCCTCCAAGACTGCGGCAAAACCATGCTCTGGGATCACCAGGTTTTCACCCTTACAAAGCATGTGCTCAGGTTTGCTAGCAGAATACGGCAGATCTGAACCAACAATAAACCAAACTTTTTTTTTTTTCTCCTCCTTGTAAACATGCCTGAAAATAATAACCTGTGAAAGCAAACTATCCCTATTGGACCCTATTTTGGTTTTACCCTTGAAATTTCAGACCTACAGCAGAGAATTTTCCAAAGCAATTTTAAAAATTGTAAATATCAATGAAATTAGTAAAAATTTTAAGAGATATAAGTTACCTTTTTTCCAGAGAGCACCCCAATAGACAGAGTAGCTATTCTCCTGTGACATAAAACATCACTTGCAGTTCCTCTGCTGCAATTGCAACTGAAAAGCACAACACAGGACTTAGTGTAGCTATAATAAAAATGGTTAATTCCATTTGCAAGTCATGAAACAGTTTGGTTTTCAAACAAAACAAACTTCATCAAGAAACCAGAGTCGTTACATTGCAAGAGACACCAAATACAATTCTGTACAATTAATAATGGGTATCATCAAGGCCTAGCCAGTGCAATGTTTTGCTTTGTTTGCACATATCATGTCTGCAAGTCTACTAGGTCTGGTCTTACAAACTATACAAGTCTGTGCCCAAAGCAAAGAGCAAATTTCGTATCTGTTTATAAACTATAAAAAGGAAGACCCAGGGAACAAATTGGTAGTCACTGCGTAACAAACAATAACCCTTTTTGTCCTCATATGCTGACATGTCTTTATAAACACCCCCTTCTTTTTGAGGAAGACCAAAACCAATGCCCTGAGGACCTAGAAGGAGGGTGAATATAATACCAGAGAAAATGGGTAGGTAATGGGAAGATTTTCTTCTATAACATTTTTACCATATAATTTATGAGGCTTTTTGAATTAATTAGGTAAGTTTGACTGGAGTAACAAAATACTAACTACACTAATCGCAAGTTCTTGGTTCAGTTCATGTGGTATGTTGCCTTTTGGCTGTAACAAGATTTTGAGTGTAATACCACATAGGAACACTATAGCTATCTCTTAAGAAAACAGGTAAGTCAAAATGCACACATTTCTTCACAGTTAAATATCTGAAAGGTTAATTTCTAAGATATCTCTCTCCTTTTTTCATTCAGCACCTTCTGGCAATCAAATCCCAGTGCCTCACACCACTAAAAGTTTTACAACTTTTTCAGGACAGCTGTGGTTGACGTACGGATTTCTCATCATATCATACTAGGTGCAAGAAAGCTCATTTAGCATAATTTGTCACCTGAGAATGTGAAAATAGGTCACATTAATAAAAGAAAGCGTGAGATCCTTACCACACATTCTGTCAGCCAGCAGCTCATACAAAAGCCCTATAAATGCAACGTGAGTACATCCAGACAGAGAACTGTGGGCAGCGGGACTGCAGCTATGAATTATTTAAGGAAAGTCTGCCTGAAGACAGCCATGCCAAGCACCTGAATCCACTTTAATGGTGGAAGCGGACACATATGCTTGGGGACTTCAAATCCTTTATGAGTAACACTCACTTATGATATATGAACAGAGAGCAAACTTTAAGGAAGATTGTAGTAAGTGTGTGGTGTTTGGGGGAGCGTGCAGTTCAACCACCTTCGCTCAGCCTGGCTGCGTTGTGGCTGCTATCATTTCGCAATGTGCAGGACCTATAGCTCAATTTTTTGCTGCACAGATGAAAAGTCAGGACTTTCAAGTGATCTGGCATAAATTAACATTTCCATATCACAGCTGCTTGCTTTAACAGTACTTACATTAAAAGGCCTAATGAAAAATTAAGTGAATAATGTTGCATGCTGGAAAAAGTACTCCTTTTGACAAACTGATTAACTAGAAAACCTCCACCATCACTTCTTGGATGCATTCCCAGGAAAATCTCTTGTGTTCCTGCTATTCCTCATCCTAGATAAATAAATGAATACAAAACATTACTCAAATATGGAGAAAGTGGTTTTCAGCAACTGATACGAAACATTTTGATAATAGTGTACTCCTGGTGATAAAAATACACGTGTATCTCAGCATCTACAGGAAGATGCCATTCCTCATGCTATATTGCTCTCAGCTTAACAGAAGACTTCAACGTCCCCTATTCATTTGTGAAAAGCAGCAGAATATATAATAGCGCAGAAAACTTTGCTCCTAAAATGATATTTTTTTTCCCTCTCTATCAGTACTCCTTCACAATAACTTATGAGGTTTATGGAAAAGCAGAATTTGATTTTGAGTAAAAACAGTTTGAAAATATTCAAATCAATTCACACCTCTGTGTTTTTATAGGATATAAATCTTTGGAGTTTTTTTTCAAGAGGTATTATACTTGTTACCTAGAAGCACAAACTGCATTGATATTTGCTCTGGAAGGCAATCTGCATCAGTCAAAGCAAAAGAAAACATCACACATACACTAAAAAAATTGTAGTTACAGAAACTTGTAGGCAAAAGCTGCACAAGATGGCAAGGGGCAGAGGGGAAGCGAGACAAAAAAGGATTTAATAGGAAATGAAAGAAGAAAGACTAGAGAAGAGGAGGAGAAAGAAAAGTGAACACTTATAAGAAAAGAGAGCTCTAGCAATTTACAAGCAGAACGCATGACAGGGGAGAAGCAGAAAATTTGGCAGTAGAACTTGAAAGAAAAGCCCCAGTGGGACTGAGACTGGGAGGAGGGAAGAGAGGCAGAGAGAGAAGGGGAGGGAGAGAAGGCTTGTAGTGTTGTCAGGTCACAACATAAAAGCTTTCCCAGCCACATCTCTTGTCATGGCTAGCAGGCAATGCAGACAAATACAACTCCTGAAGATTTGTCCAGGCAAAACACTTTGTGGGGTGACAGCATCTGCAGCTCTTCTAGGAGAACCTCAGTTAAATTAGAATATGAAGCTTTTATTATGATTAAGTCCCTAATTTTAGAGGTGTAACAATGGTCTAGGTCTGTATGACGGTCCTGCTCTTATTCTGTACAATTATTGTCATGCTCTTTCACCACTTCTGCTCTCCTGCTCGTCGCTGGCATGGCTGGAGCAGCCAGATGCTGACACTCTGCTGTGCCATTAACTCATTCAGCACACTGGAATTTAAGATGCCTGCTTACATAAAATGAACTAGTGGGTACTCTGTCATACTAAAATGCACAACAGCAAAATTGGTATGCAATGGGTTCTCAGGAGTTGAAACTGCAAAAGGTAGAGAGCGCTGTGATTTGGGTCCCTTTACTAGAGAATGTAAAACATTCCAATCCCAAAGAGTGCACTATGTCCATATGAGTGATCAAGCTAAATTGCCAGGGATTAATCTGTGCAATTCTGGTATTAGCTAGCTTTGTATGGTCCTCCATAGGTATGCTGAGATATCTAAGGTGTGAAGAGCTACAGGTAGTCAGTCTTTCCCTAAACACAGATGTCAGGTTTGCTTCTACTGTTATCCCTCAACCCTCTTGCTGGTGTTTCTGTTCTGTTGCTGGCAGTGTGCTCAGAGCAACCTCATCTTGAAATGCAGTTTTGCTGCAAAGTTTTGAGGGCTATCCTGAGAGTTTCTGATGAGCATTCTTCTCAGCTTGTATCAGACAATGATGCCATGTGTTGCATGCATGCCTTTGGAGGATTTTATTCCTAACAGTATTTTTTCCTCCTGTGTAGTTCAGTAGCCCTTCATTCTGTGATCTTAAGACATGCTGTTTGTCTTCACCACAGCATAATGGTGGAAATTACATCTCTCTCTCTGTTTAGTTTGCTGAAGCGCATAAAAACATAGATACTTTACGAACAGAACATTCCTGTAACTCCATGAGAAAGAATTGTTTTCTTCCTGGCTCCTCTTTAGCACTCAATGGTTAACAGGACCAGGCTGCCTGTTCTGTACACAAGAGATAGTAACAGCGCTCTTGGCCATGTACCACAAGAACTTCTGCCCCATCTGATTCAAAAAACATACTGTCTTCTGCAAGGGAGAGGGGAAGAAACATTAGGGTAAAGTCTTACTTGGCTCTTTTCAGTAAAGCTGACAAGCTGTTGTAGGCTGAGTAAGTTGGCAAGAAAAGAACAGTGTTCTTCAAGCTTAACTCTGTAGCCAAGTCTGATAGGTAGCGTAACATACTGTATAGCCTCTAGTCAGAATAAAATCCATAAAATGAAAAAAAAAAAAAACACCAAAACCCACAGCATGCAGTCATCAAATCTATTCATAAGTTCAGGACTGGCTGCACAATCAAAGGAAAATTACTTGATTCGGCTCACTGCCCAACAGCGAGCTGGAAATGGTGAAACTTCTATTTCTTGGATTTAATTGTAGGTAATCAGGAGGACATCTCTAACCCCACAAAGCTCACGCTCCTTGAACAGTTTATGACGACTTTTTTTTAGCACAATCCTGGAAATGTAACAACACAAATGGAAATCCAGAAAATAAACAATCCTCCCATCACGTAGAAACTGCACATGTAAGAGGAAGAATTTTCCTGATTTGAAACATAGCCAACGTTTTGTATTTGCAAAATTATTTTCCAGTCCACAATGTCCGTGCTAGTTCAACACGCATCTGTGTTTTGACCTACATATCCTTTCATCTTATGACTATTACTTAACTTCTATTAAAATTAGAGTGGTTTAGGCCAAACTTTTGACTCCTTGGCTGAGGTAATACCATGAAGCCAGTGCAATCCTTACAAAAGCCTACTGCCTTCCTCCATACTCTGCTCACCCTTAGAAGAAAACAGGCACGCGGCCAGAGAGAAGGTGCCAAGTAGTTTCGCCAGTTAGGGGAAGTATGTCCCAGCACTCCTGGGAGATACTTGTCTGCCTCATTCTTAAAAATCTCCAAAGGAAGAGACTCCATAGCCACTTTGAATAGCTGTCTGTTTTGGGAGATCAGCTCTTCTCAACATCAAAATGTCTTTTTCCTGCAAACTACTTCTTGCCCTATCCCTAGGGGACATGCAGAATCACTCAGCGCCATCCTTCTTACATCCAGTTTTATCAAAATAGAAAAGTTGGACCAAGTTTTCTATCCTTTATAAAACAAATCCAAATCCTCCAGTTTTTCTAAACCCCTTATTGCCCTGACACTCTCCTCTGAACTGTAACTTCTCTATCCTAAATGTAGTTATACACAATATTCCCAACAAGCTTCTATCTCTGAGCACAGTTACACATACATTCTGACAAATCGCGTATCTACTAACATACTCCAGAATGAAAACTACTTTTTTTGCAACAGTATCACTTTGTTGACTCATTTTTTGACCCATTAAAACCTCCTTTCCATCCATCTCCATAGCATTATTGCCTGCTTACATAGTCCCTTTTTTACACTTGTACGTTACATTTCTCCTTCCCCACTGTCATAATTTGTATTTGTGCATTGAATTTCATGCATCTACTTAAGATCACTTCATCAATTTATCCACTGTTCTCACTTTCACAGCCTGAGTCATTTCAAATCACTCCCCATCTACACTTGCTCCACAAATGTTTTACACCAGCCTTTCCACTGGTTGTGCTCCAAGTCATTAACGAACTAGATTTTAAAAATATCCTTAGGTCCCCACCAGAAATATTGTTCCAGTTGATATCTACATTATAGTTACATAGTCTTGTTGCCTATGCATATTCCACCAGACCTTAGTAAAAGTTCTAGATACCAAAGTAGGTGCATCTAGTACAGGCACATAGGTGATGTGCTGACAAACATGGGGTATAGTACTTTGACGTGCAGAGAACAAAGACCTAAACACAACAAGAATAATGGTTAGATTCCCAAAGTAGGACATTCTGAATTGAAAGTAGTCAATTCTTTGATGACGACAGTTCCGCAGGTCCTCCTTTTTCTTTCCTCTTAATAGCACTTCCTTTATTTGCTTGTCTCAAATCTCCCAAAATTGTATCAGGACTGACTCAGTTCCTGGAGACAGTCATTAAGTTCTAACACAGACTGCTTCAGCTAATCTTTCAAGTGTTACATATTTCATCAAACTCCTGATGTATGCCTAAATTAGCTACCTATTGTTAAAGCTCTTTTTCAGTATTTAGTTTGCACTTTTAATTATTGGTTGTCAAAAGAAGGTTAAGGATTTTATTTATTTGCACGGTGCCAGATGAGATCAAATGTATTAAAATGAATGTTCACAACATGTAACAGTTCTTAAATTTGATGCTGGGACCAAAACAAAACTGCTAAACAAAAAAAATCTTGTTATTACCTCTTAATGAGAACCACTGATTATTTTTTACATTTCATTTGACAGTCTTCATCTTAATTAATTCTACATGGCAAAGTTAAGTTATTCTGGTTGATGAAGATCATTCTGACTCTGAAATATACTTATTAAATGAAATTAAAGCATGGTGCTAATCAGGCGAATGAGCATGTGTTACTAACCAAACATACAAACCCTAACAATGAGATAATGACAGGTACGGTGACAGTTACAAAGCATTGCTATTTAAAGCTAGTAAAATGCTTTGAGCTTCCTAAAAAAAAGCAATGTAGATGTAAATCTCCGCAATCTTCAGAAAGAACTTCCTTTGCTTTTCAAATTGTGTTTGTTTTGTATCTAAAAAATAAGGCAAAATCTGTATTGCAAACTGACTCAAGATGATAATAGTAGTAAGTTGGGAGGCTGTACCAGAGCCAGGCAAGACTCACAGAGCTAAAAGCATGGCTCGCTGTTACATACTGCAAGGACAGTTTTCCCATTAATGACCACTAATGTTTCCAAAGTTTTGGTACATTACTCCAGCAGATTATTTTCAAAATTAATAAAGAAGTCTGGAATCAATACTGTTTTCGAACAGACTTCCATTAAATCAGGATATATTTGTTAGATCCTGAATCAAGGCAATCCTATTTATGTGTATGTATGAGAATAACACCACGCAGGTAAGCAAGGCCAGCAAAGTTTGCATTTTGAAGTGATGGAAATTTCTGAATTAGCTTCAAAAACTTTGTTTTGCTCAATGACAAGCGAGATGTTTAACACCAGAACTATTTGCTTTCATTTGCATAGAACACATGGTTCTCTGGCTGAAATGATTTAAAAACTTTTCCTGGCAAACCTCTAACACAAGAAAGGGCTGAAGACCTGGCAGTCCAAATCTGTACCATTTCAGGATGCAGGCTGACACAGTAACTTTGCTCCTGCTGAGCAAAAGAGATTTCTGGGCATAGCACAGATATATTTCGTGCATCTGGGGAGACGCAAAGATTTCTGTACTTGCCTGTCCTGGGTGCTTAAGAGCTTAGTCCACCGGCTGGGGCGGTTACGCAGCCTATAGGTTGTCACTGGCAGTTTACTATTGCCCAGTCTTTTTGGAAAATGCTTTTTTCAGAGTGATACAGGTATGTTCAAGAACTTTCATGGTTTAAATTAATTTCTCACATAGTTTTTCAAAGATGAGACATGAGCACAAGTAAAGTGCTATGTGCTCTGAAATACTGTGGATTAAACACCTGAATATATTATTTACTACTTTGGCATAGAAATTACTCATCGGTTCTCTGGGGAGAGGAAGAAAAGTCAGCTTATGTTTCAGAGAAATCTAAGTCCTATGCTTCTCCAAATATACAAGGGGAAGTTCACCCAAATATTTTGCTCCCTAAAGTACCCTCCTTCCTGCCATTTCTTATTTTGCATGGATTGTCCAAGGATGTAATTAAACCCAGATTTTATCTTTCAGAAACAAACACAGGTCATATGTTAGAAAATAAGGTAGTGGAGGAGCTAGAACAGTTGTTTGCATCCTATTATCGTCTGGATCCTTCAGGCTTTATTACTGGCCTGTTGAGGTACGCACTGAACTACAGTGTAATAAACTATATTAATTGGTATTAATCTCTTCCTACTCTGAAGAGATGAGAGTCTAAAATAAGTGACATACAAGATGACAGAAGATGGATGCAGACTATTCTATTATTTAAATTTGTATTCAGCTCAGTAGTCTCATTTGCAGAATAATTTGCACCTGTATTTTGCACCAGTTTGCATTTTTGGGTCTGCAGTTGAAATTCAGAGAGAGGGTGTAAATAGAGTTACATCTAGCTATTTGTTTAGATAGATCAGATACTTGGGTAATTGTGCTTATATCTATATTGGCAGCTCTGCACAGGAACAAATCATGTCATGTCATCCTGTGAGTGCATTTTTATTTGTAGAAGTCATTTGGGTGTAAAAGCATAGATCTGATTACGCTTTTTCTTTCCATAATATGGCACATAACATAAAAAGGATGTATTCCAACATGGGTATAACTTTCAATTAATTGTTCCCTCTTACCTTATCTGTTTACAATTAACCATGAATTGCATTTGCCATTTTTCAGTCTGGAACTACTTTATACAGATAAGGACTGAAAAATTGCGAGATTAAATATATCACTTTTGGTGTAGGACCCTGATTTGATTCAGATTATAATGGCATTTTTATTACCATTGTCTTGTTGATTTTTCAAAAATGGAATTTTCACATCCAGCTCTTAGAAAGCTTACCTGTTTTCATCTAACAGTGGTGCAGGTGCATTTTGTCACAGTGTGGTCTACATTTCAGGAGTTGACATCCATCCCATTTATCATTTAACGATAAGCACGGGTCACACTGTCATTCTTGATTACAATTAAGTGTGTTTTGAACCTAGGGAGTGGAATTTATTGTTGCCAACATATTTTTAGAGCTATTTTTCTCTGGTTTTTAATCTGTAAATACATCCAATTTTTGTGGCTGGCTTAACACAATCATGAGATCCAGTGTTATATGTGACCTTTTTTTCCCCTCAGTTTCTACATGCAACAACTAACAGATATGATTGGAATATTCAAGATAAAAAGAGGGCATAGAGATGCAACGTATTATCTTGGTACTTAGTGTAACATATACTTTACAAGAACTGCATGGTTTTATATGCAGGATTGATGTACTCTACCACTCTGCTAAGTTGTTCAATAAATGCATTGTTTCACACCACCAGCGTTCTTTGGAGATGTATTATTGGGGCAGATTCTTTTCCCTCAGCGCTGCCTTAGAACAACTAAATATAGAAGTCTAAAATGAAACCTAGTCATGAATTGCAAGTGTAACACAAACCCACATTAAAGCCAGGAAGAGTTTTGGGTACTCATGAATGCAGGATACTTTATATAAACTGTCACAGACAAGAATCATATTACTAATTAGCAACTTGCCAAAATAAACAGGGTACAAGGACATTGTGGAGTTAGAATACAAAGAAACCTTACTCAAAATGCAAGCCAAAATTCTTCTTGAGTTTTGAAAGTCCAGCTGACCAATAATCCATACACCCATTCTTATCCTCTTTTTCTTGCATGACTGGTAATCACGAGCTGTTTTCCAAACTTCCAGGTAAATGAGTCTTTTTTCAGAGAGAGAGAGAGAGAGAAGTTACAAATCAGCTGGATGAAGCTCTGCACAGTCTTAGTGTAGTGGAGCATCCCAAAACTCTCCTCTAAGATGTCCTCCTCTGCTGGCTCTATTGTCAGATAAGAGAGTGCAGTTTAAGCACCTTGCCAGAAAGATTTCAACAGTAGGAATAACCTTCATTTTACAAGGTCCCCAGAAGCAATCTTTCGGATTGCTTTTTTCAATGCCACCTCTTCAATGTTCACCTCTGCTTTGTACTTGGAGGAGCAAATGACCCAGGCTTATCAATAAGGGATGGTGTTGCGCATCCTTCGCTACCTCTGTGGGCACACCAGGCTCTTACCGGCCTGAAAGGCTGAGAGTCCTGATCTCCAACCCAGTGCCTGCTCTCAGATGTAGATCATTATGCTTAAAGCTTTTGTTTTAATGGAAAGTTAAACCTCTCCTTTTCAACCTTTCACTCTGGGGAATAAAGAGAGGTTGAAATTGCAAATTTTTAACTCACTGGCATGTTAAACCAAAGCCTTCTCCAACATTCTGCTTCCATCCTTTCACAACACTTTTCACACCATTCTTCTCCACACAAGCCCATCCTTCTCTTGACTTCTCTTACTCCTGGGAATCTTTCAGAAGAGGGAATCAGTGACAAGACATTGTAATCTACATCCTTTTCTCTTAGGAACAGAGAAACAAAGATGCTCTGAAGTTATGGCTAAACATGTAAAGACACAAATACCTCCTGTGTAGCTGTCACTGGTGAGTCAGATCTGGCAGCATAGTTTGGATGATCTTTTATGCCAAGAAGCCTCTTTTATACCTTTTTAGGCCATTATAAAACTGCCTAAGGTGCAGGATACCAGCAAAAGACCCAGAGTACATTTCACATGCAAATGTAAGAATAGGAAAAGCTACAACTGGAGGCAAAGGGTTAGGCAGAAATATAATGCCAAATCCTGGCAAATGCAGCCAAAAGCAGTGTGTGCCTGGCTCCATGCACCCAAACTGAAGTTTTCTTGGCTCAAGAAGTAATTTATCCTGGGGAGAGAATGTGGAACCATTTTAATGTTAGAAAAAAATCCTATTTGTAACCCTGCTATCTTGCGAAGAAAAAATGTTGTGGTATTGAAGATGGATCATATGAAAGATGGGCAACAGTTCACAGACAGCCTATGGTCTACGGTCTTCCAAGTTTTTACCATAACACACTGCTCTTTGCCAAGTTGAGGAAGAAACATGCCAGCGAAAATAGTTTTTCCTCCCAAGACGAGACCAATTACATTAATTTTGTTAAAGGCCAACAGCTTCTGGTTTCCCCGAAGTTCTGATCCGGGGAGGCGGGGGGGAGGGTCACTGCCTCTTACAGATGCTTTCCTCAAAGTCTGCTCCTCCGAGCTTCTGGTCAAAACAGCACTGGGGCAGGTAATTCAAGGTCTGCCCCTGTATGAGCTTTGGCATGCAATCAATCAATCAATTTGGTGTGATATTTTGTCCTGTTCAGTAAACCCTATAAAGCTGTGAACCTCGTTTCTAGTGGTTTGCATCTTCTTGTATCGTAAGTATCACAGTTAGATTCAGTATATATCCTCAGTTTAAACACCACCTGTTTGTACATATCCTATGGTTTCCCTGCTCCACACAAGATTAGGCATAAATAATCTTTCCTCAAAACAGGAGTTATACTAAATATTATGTTTAGAACTTATATATGAAGTAGTCATTCCTTAGGATTACTGTGGTACAGCATATAGCCCAATCAGAAACACCTGGAGTGCTATATTCATTTTAATTAATGAGATTTTTTTTTTTTTAATATACTTTTCAGGATATTTCAGTCACCCAAAGAAGCTAGCTAAAGACCTGCCTTGAAAAATTTTGGATCTGGACATCTACAACATGCATTATATTATACTTTTTTCTAGTTAAGAATATGCAACAGCTGATGTCAATCAACAAAGCTGTCTTGATTTCAGTACAGTGGTGCCAATTCATAGTACACAAGGATTTAGCTGTACTGTTCCAGCTAAAAAACAGAATTTAACTCAAGTTGTCCAAATATACTTTTGACTCACATATAAAAGAAAGAAAAAGAAATGAAACAGACTTGTTTTGATGAGACTATTCAATGAGAGATGCCTTCTCCTTCTTTCCCACAAGTGCACATTTGTACAGCACTAACAACTCCCCAAGTCCCATTCTTAGTGTTTTTTTTCTCTCTCTCAAAGAAGTCACATGGAATAACCTTATCCTACTTGCACAGCATTCCTGTCTCTCTTCAGTTCACTCCCCTACCTCAAATATTTCCTTTTGATGTCTCAGGACACACAAGAATACAAGCTTAGAAAAGGGCTCTGCCACCTGCAACCATTAGAAGAAACTTACTCAGAAAGAGGGGAAAAAAATACCACCAGGCAGCAAAAAGCTTGTACATTATTTGGCATAAGTAGCAAAATGGGCACTTACCAGTTCTCGGTTTCACACTCAGAGCTGCCTGCAGGTGTGCATATATCCCTGTTCCAAGTTGTACGGGAGGACTTCTTTCCACATGGCTGACCTAGGATCCTGTAACAAAAGCTTCTTATGGATAACTACTTGTTTGCTTTCTGCAAAACATTTCTAACTGCTGGCTTTCCTTATTTGCATGACTATGAGAAGAGCTGGGCTGTTGAGGCTTGGAGAAGACAAGCTCTTTCTCTGACATACTGGAATACAGAGTATACATGCATTTGACATGCCTATACACAAACTTTACTTCGGAATAATGTGCTGCTGCTGCCAGTTTGTAAACACATACATTAATCTTGGAAACAGAAATCTGATTAAAAAAAGAGTCTGGCTTCAATTACAATATCGATCTAAGAGTTTGAGAGTCCCAAGTCTGTCTTGAATACCTGGTAATATTGTCTGTGCACTACCAGGAAGATGACCAGATGCACAGATCTGTTTCTGTTTCTGGCATAGGCCAGTAATATCTCTATGAGAGCAGAAATTTGAAGTAAAATATTGAGATTAGGGAAAAAGAAGAAAAGCCCCAAGAAACAATGCAGAACTATACTTACCAAGCACATCATCATAAAACTATTATCTTTAGAGTCCACTTAAGATTATTTTTTTCATTCCCCAGTGGATGACCACATCTGGAGAGAGAGACAGAGATAAGCTCAGAGCTACTCATATTAAAGAAGGAAATTTGCTACGATCATCACATAAATGCATTATATACGTGAGGTAACTTACGCCAGTGGCCAGACTGGCACATATATATGGATAAAACAGTCTGTCTGTATGATTTAAATGTATTTTAAGGGAGCTAGTTTTTCACATAGTATATTTCCTTCTCTGTTAAAAATATTAGAACACTTAATTGAAAACAAATAACACAGATGTAGGTAACAGCAGTCATAAGATTTTATCCAGTTTGTAGGAGCAAAAAGTAACATCACTAGAGAAACATCAAAAAAATCCTTTAAAACTTGACAGTGCCATATCACATATCCAAGAGATATTTACTGGTGCTGTCTTTTAGAAAAGCATGTAAGAAAATGAACTTGCAAAGCCACATTTACTTTTTCTTTTTTAACTGTAATTAGATTACCCTACTTGGGTTCAAAAGACTCAGCTACACTATTATAATCTGGATCTGCCAGCTACAGATTTTTTGCTTTAGAAGATAACAGTACATTGAAAAGTTATTGGCATACAAACTAAATTACTTTTAGAAAGAACTGACTGTTCAGGTGCTGTGTTTTCATATTTATATATAGATACCCATACACACAGTTTTAATTCCTCTGCTCTCTTGTTGACAGCTAACAAACACACACTTTTTAATGTTTGTTTTCTTTTGTATTGTTGGGGAAAAAAAAAACAAAAAAAAAACCAAAAAACAAAAAGGACCTAACACCCTTGCATGAACTGAGTTTGTTAATTACTTCCACACTTTAAGTCCAGGCTATTAGATTAGCAATAATTATGAGAGGCAAAAATTGCCTTAAACTCTACCTCAAGATCTACATACATACAGTTGTGTCTGACCTCAAGCCAACACAGTATATAAGCCTGCCACTGTTCTCTGCTCCAAATCAGTCATCAAAATGGTAATTCCTCCAAAGACAAAGATTTTTTTTTCTTTCTTTAAAAAAAAGTTATTTCAATGGCATTTATGAACTACTAGCGAGCATACACTTAACTGACCTGCTGAATCATGCCAACGCTTAGTCTGAAGTAAAGAAACATCACCTAATTTCTGTTCTCATTCAGAAGGCAAGATTCACAAAACATTATGTTGATGGCTTATCAGGGGTGCTTTTCACTGAATACAACATGTATTTTTAGCTAGCTTCAAATCACTGTAAATGAAAGAGAAAACAATGGCTGACAATCAAAGCAAAGGAAGATGTTTTTCAACTTGAAGAATAAACTCTTATCTCACTATTAGTGTAGAAGATGTGGAATTTTGCGAGGTACCTTGAGAAAACACAGATTACGCAGATCATTTTTATTCAGAGATTCTGTTTTCTGAGATATTTTCAGTAAATTACCCCATCTTCCCACTACATATACATAAATCAAGCACACACTTCCTCAATTATTGTAGGGAGTGGCATTATCAATCTCTTCTTTTCCCAAGGCCTGCAACCTCATAAAATTAGAATAATGTGCATCACTTCTCTTGTCACAGCTTCTGCGTGTCATTTTCACCTTTCTTCCAGCATAGCTGAATACTCTGTGGGATATTTGTAGTAATAGTCATCAGTCTGTCTAATGAAAGAAGCCTGGAAAAAATATGGCAGTCTAACTATCAGATGCTATTTCATAAAAATAAATCTTAATGTTTTCCAAATACATATGATTTTCTTAACATCACTAAATTTGGCTATGTTGGTGAAACCATTTGTATATTGGGCCAAGTTTAATTGCAATTGACTGGACATGTTGCCACATCAGAACTACTCTAGATTCTGCAGACTAATGCTATCTTAAACTAAAGAACAAAGAAACAAATGTCCCCTGTTTGCATAGTAACTGACTTCCATAAGGTCAGTTATAGTGAAAGTACTCACTGGGAGAGTAAGACACCAAAACACATACAGCTCTGAAATTTCTAAAACCCAGATCCGAGTCATGCTTTAGAAACACATTGCTAGTAAAATTGTTTCTTTGAATAACTCAGCTTTGATTTCCACCAAAAGTCTTATCATTCTAGAGGCCTCCCATCTTACCTTTTACTGTTGCTACTCAACATATTCATTATCCAGTATATTTGGTCATGCAAATCACCATGCTCAGTAGAGACACAGTAGAAACTAAGGTAACAGGAAACCCATTCTTCCAAGCTTCTCCATGACAAATATCGTATTCGATAAAATGATTCCACTGCCCAACCTGGGATTTTATGCTCCCTCTGAGAATGACATATTTTGCACCTATGAAGTCAATCAAATGTCAATGTTATTTTTTCTTTTATTACCCAGGACTGGTAGAGCAGTTTCAGTAAAAATAATTTATACCAACTGTTTCCGGTTAATGGAAATTCAAAGTCTACAGACAGTGTTTTTTATTTCTAGTACTTGAATTCTCAGAGAAACAGCAAAGTATAATTGGTACCATACGCTTTTTATTGTTTTCCACATGAAAGAATCATGATTTTCAGTGGATCATCGAATTATGCTATGGCACTGTGCCAAATCATCAAACAGCAAGGTTATGTGTGATGAAGGTACAGTGTTCAAAATAGGAATAACATGTATCATATCTTTGAATTGAAGGTTTATTTAAGTTTGTCTGAGTAAATCCAGCCAAGAAATTTTCTGGGGTTTTCCAGAGTCTACAAAGCATCTCCTTGTAAATTACTGGAACAAGTCCAAGAAAATGTGCAAATATTCATCGCCAAACAACAGGATTACAAAACACTATCATTTCAAAAAGTACATTACATCAGAGCCAAGCTAGTTGCTTCAGCCACTTTAGAAATGTTAATAACTATCGAATATGAAAATAACCACACCTACCATATTTCAGGAATATTGCTGTCACAGAAAAATAGTCTCTTTCTCCCAGAGTTGTGCCTGCTGAAGCATTATGTTTGCTAATTGTTTTGAGTATTAATTTATTTGCTTCACAAATCTGCTTCACAAAAATCCTAACTAAAGGAATATTTTTAGAAAATCCTGCAAATTTGGGGGGAAAAAAAAACCTGTTTACTTTGTGTGCAAGTCTACAGCAGATTCAGTAACTGAATCTTTTTATCATTCTTTGGCTCATTTTGTCACTTACTTCACACCTCTACTTCTGCTGTATCATTTCAAGCTGAAAACTTGCTGGAAGAACATCACCTTCACGACACACATCTTACACAATGGAACAATTAGGCACACCTCCAAGAATTACAATTCCAGCACCAAGTGACAGTCAAAACCTAAGGTTTCTGACTAGTTACAAAGTCATTGCAGCACTTCTATTTTGGACAGGGCTTTAATATAGGGGAGACATCTTCCATTCTCAGAAAGTTTGCTCTTCACATCAGACAAGGAACAACATAACACAGGGAATGACCAGGCAACAGGAGAAGGCCTTGGGAAGTCTTGGTGGACAATAAGTTGACCATGAGCCAGCAATGTGCCCTCATGGCCAAAGAGGCCAACGGTATCTTGGGGTGCATGAGAAAGAGCGTGGTCAGCAGGTCAAGGGAGGTTCTCCTCCCCCTCTACTCTGCGCTGGGGAGGCCACATCTGCAATGCTGTGTCCAGTTCTGGGCTCCCCAGTTCAAGAAAGACAAGGAACTACTGGAGAGAGTCCAGCGAAGGGCAATGAAGATGACGCGAGGACTGGAGCATCTCCCTTATAAGGAAAGGCTGAGAGAGCTGGGTCTGTTCAGCCTGGAGAAGACTGAGAGGGGATCTCATCAATGCTTATAAATACCTTAAGGGCGGGTGTCAAGAGGATGGAGTCAGACTCTTTTCAGTGGTGCCCAGCAACAGGTTAAGGGGCAACGGGCACAAACTGAAACTTGGGAAGTTCCATCTGAACATGAGGAAAAACTTCTTTACTTTGAGGGTGGCAGAGCACTGGCACAGGCTGCCTGGAGAGGTTGTGGAGTCTCCTTCTCTGGAGATATTCAAAACCC
>NW_009628172.1:128800-134589 GCF_000690535.1 Cariama cristata
ATTCCTGCGCAACCTGCTCTAGGTGAATCTGCTTTGTCAGGGAGGTTGGACTAGATCTCCAGAGGTCCTTTCCAATTCTGACCATTCTGTGATTCTGTATGTCTGGAGTTATAAGGTCTGAACTGCTTACAGAGGTATTGCATATGCATTTCTCATCATCACGGCAACTTTTCTTTTTACTCTGATATACAAAGCCGTTTCTAAAATAATGCATGTAGCACTGAAAGAATCAGAGGCTGATGAATTAAAACTTTGATTTAACAGTTCACAATGCAAATATTACCAAGTAAAGTGCAATTGGCATATTTTATCGAATGGTAGGATTTTTGAAGAGAAACAGGAAACAAGGCAGATTTTATCTCTCAGGGAGGAAATTTAATTTTTCGCCTTCTGGAAGGATTTCAGCTCTAAAGACTTTTGAAGGAACAGAATGGCAGTACAACCTAAATTGATGGTTTTAAAGAGAGGAAACACTAAATTTATGTCAAGGACTATGTTATAATCCAATATCTTGGCTTTTGTTAGAGACAGAACAAACATTGCCCTAGGGTTTGAATGACTCTGTGGACAATCTTCTTAGAATCTTTGTCACCATGGCTCTTCCACGTCACAGATGAATTTATGAAAAAAGCAACCCTCCCTCAAAACCTGAGCAGGTAAACAAGGAGTCGTTAGTCTTTTCTGCACACAAAATACAAAATGGCAATCTTGCTATTTTAAAGTTCTCCCTACTTTTTGCCTCTGTGGATACTCTGTTGTTCATAAATAAATTAGCTATATTAAAAGATTCATTTATATCAGATCAATACCAAAACTCTTAATGGCAGGTTTCTCCATGGTTTGTTAAGCCCTTTATCGGTTGCTTAGACCAGAAGTAGAAAGCACAAATAACGGGATGAAAAACCAACAACAAAAGCAATTTTAGCTGATGTTCATCCTACAAGATTTTTGGATTTGATTGACTGACCTTGAAAATTGGGCCACATTATGATCAATGACCAGCTGGATCCCCACCAGATGTTTGCCCAGGCTGGCAATCCTTACTAGAATGGTGTGAACTATTTTTGGTCCATCTTGAACCAAGCCTGACACACCCTGGGTGCAGTTTAAAGTGTTCTGCACACACGGGCACAGGATAGCTGCACAGATGTGAACCTGGCAGCCCTTCTTGTTCGCTACCTAAAGACCTATCCTGCAGCTGTCTGACCTCCAGAAGGAAATGTGGGAGGATAGGCCATGAGGTTAACTTCTGAAAACATTTAAGGGAGGTTCTGAGATATGCTGGCAGAACAGAGGTAGCTACAGAACAGAACAAGGTCCCCAGTATTTTCCATAACAAAATGAGAACTTGCACACCGTAGAAACATTACCTTTTCTTTTCACAGAGTGTTCAAGGCAGGAACGTGAACGCTTCATTTTTTCTTGAGGGAGCAGAAAAATATCCAAGAATGCTTTCTGATAAGAGAATCAGATTTATCAATTTGTCATCTCCACAGAGCAGTACCTGTTGTAAGAGAAGATGGAAAAATACCTATCTTTTAGGAGTATGCATATATGAAGTGCAAATCAAATGTTTTACCTATCAAATATATAATGCGCAAATACCTACCAAGTGCAAAAATCTACCTACTAAGTTTTTACACTCAGATGACATTTTATATTTGCCTCTATTTTCTGGAATGGGTTATGAATGCAGGATTACCCTCACAGCTACCTTATTCTATCTTATTTTTCTTTTTCTCCCGAACCTACCTTTTTTTTTTTTTCTTCTCTTTTTTAAATTACACATTCCTGGGTGTCTGCCTAAGGGAATTTGGATGTTCTCAAAGAAAGGGAATGCTTAGGTCTGTCTCAGCAATGGGAAATAAGATGTGTTTTTGCTGCAAATTGCTACAGGGGAAAGAAAAAGGATTGGGGAGGCATCTGAAGTATTAAAACCCATGGAAGTACAACTCCCTGTTCCGAATTCAGCCACAGTTTACAGCCAGTTCTGAGCCATGTGTCTTGCCCTCATTTTCTGAAATAATTTGCATGTATGTTAAACACATACCAACTTCAATCTCTAAAAATGTTAAAACCTCTCACAAATGAGCTTCTGTGTAAATACTGTTGGATAAACAGTACTCAAAAAAGTCAAGGCACTATAACAAATAATTGGAGATGATGACTACAGCCATGAAATGCTTTTGCCAGGGGCAAAAAAATTAATAATCTTGCTGTTGTACCATAACATCTCTTATGCAAAATGCTTGTATTTAATATTTATTTAGACATGTGCAATGAGATATGAAGCTGTGGTTTCTGTAAAATCCCCTAGAGGAAGCTTGTAGAGCCAACACATCAGCGTTTTCTTTTGATGCTGTGCTCTGTAATACCCTTTGTATGTGCTTCCCAGCTCTACATACATAAGATTAGAAGCAAAACAGATCAATTCTCCAGCAGAAATTTTGCCATGTCGCTTGAGATGTGGCAAGGCATTCTTTGGTGTACTGTCACTTCACATTTCCTGCCTCCTTGAAAATTTTATTTGGATAGAGACACTAGCAGTAATGATATGTGACGATGATGAAGCATCACTTTCAGAGTGCATTCCACTCCTTCAGGCATATTCCGGGGATTTACTATGAGCACCTATGCTAAATGCACTTTCAAGCCATAGGTATACTCTTTGTTTCCATATATTGGCATATATCCCTTCTCACAAATACTCCACAGAGTATATTCCCACTTGTAACACAGATCCCATCTGGAAATGCTTCCAAGTGCACACAGTTCCTATTTCTTTGTCAAATATATTCAACAAAGTGACCAAGCCAAATGGGAGGAAGCATAAACTATTAAACATAAACAAATGAAGCACAAGACAGTCCTTCTCAGATTTGCACAGCTTATTCAATCCCAGCTAAGCAGTTGAATTAACAACATTTTTACCAGACGTGTAAGGACACTCTGACTTTTCATTTACTCCTAAGCAAACGATTTAGAGTGGAATATTTAAAACACTCTATCAGTCCTGTGAAAAGGGCAATGCAGTTTCACCTCACTACTGCTACACATCCACAGTGGTCAACTATTTTCTTTGCATCACTTCACGGCCTCTAACAACTCTGGACTTCGGGGCCAACAGCATGAACACAATTATCCATCTCCCTTTTTACTTCACAGTCTCCCATGAGAACATGCTGAACCATCTGTTGTCAGCACCAGTAGGTCTGCAGGTCCTGTAAGTGTGTAAATTAGTTCAGGATCAAAGAATACAAAAATCTCTTTTCCCAAATGTTGGTCATTATGTTGCCTTGCAAGTCACACCTGTCACAATCCCATCCCAAATATGCTCTATGTCCACAACTCATCACAAGAGTCATGAGTTGCACAGTTCTAAGATATTAGGCTTTTTAATTTAACTTCTTTTAAGAGTTCTCACAGTGGATCAGTATAAATAATGAGTGAACGTTCCATTCATTTTTAAAAGGTGTGTGTTTCCTTGCTGAACTCTGCTTTAGTACTTAGTTCACTTCAAAGCAGTTAACCACAGGGAAGAAACAGCCCTTGTGAGCATGAAGGAATGATTCCCAGAGACTGCCACCACTGCTAACAGACAGAGCTGTCACCAAAGATTTAAATCCCAGCTGGGACTCCAGGAACTCCCAAACCAAACAGGAGACAGATGATGAACTAGTTCTCCACTTCCCAACTTAGCCACACTATGAAGATAACCCTGACAGCTTTTGCATTAAACAGCTCCAGGCTTCAGTCAGATACAACAGGCTTAATAAACCTAAGCAGGGACCTGTAGCTGGGGCTAGAGGTGGTCAGATGTGGATTTTGGATTTTCTTTTTTTTTTTTTTTTTCTTCCCCCCTGACAGAGGTAATATTTTACCACCATAAAGCCTAATGAAAAAAAGATCTAGGTGCCAGAGCACTCCTTATTCACTTTTGTAAGCAGAGGACCAGTTTGGGACCTGGGAACAATGTCCTCTGATAAGGACCTTGTATCCTTCTCCCCTTCAGAAACTCTGCTTAGCTTAGGGAAATGTAGATTGTACATCAAAAATAAATCAAAATGCCACAGTTCTCTCTGGAATGAGACTGAATTAGAATACTACACTAGAATACCAATGGGGACGATCAAATTCAATTTTGGCATCCAGAACTAAATTCTGCAGCATTAGCACATTTTTTTGGCTCTCTTTTGGCTTATTTAGCCAGTAGCACTGACTCTGCAATTACATTTTTTCATTATTGCAACGTAGTAATTATCTCTCTCTCTTATTCACATTTGTCACAGCAAGTTCAATCAAGTGCAGAACTTATTACAAGATAAATGTGACTGAGCAAATCTGAAATTCAGCATCACTTCTCCTTCCCTTTTCTAGGCAGCAGATAAAGAAAAAAAATGTTCCTGGAAGAGTAACTTGATTAACAAGAACATCTGTCGGGCCAATGCTGAAAAAAGTAAAACTCCTCCCCTTACCCTTTTACTAGGAAATCTACCAACAGAGACTGATAAATATCCCCTTTTCCTAACAAAATAACATGAATGAAACAGCTAAGAGATATATTGTTATGCACATACAGAGGTTAGGAAAAAAAAAAAAAAACACACCACAACAGATAAGCTAGAAATGTAATATTGTGTTAAAGTGGAACCATCATTCACAAATACTGATGGTACTAGAATAGCTGTAGGAGAAATACTTCAATATTGGCACTGTCCAAGCCAATTTGAGAACTCATCTGATTATGCTAATCCCAAAATAAATAAAGCAGGAAACCGTATCAGGTATTTCCAGCTAATAGCTTTCTTAAACTAAATTTCAAAAGGTAGCAAAAACTCATGGTTGTCAGACTGCACTACTAGATTTCCATAAATGTACAGAAAGGTCAAATGGGTTTCATAAATCGAGTGTTAAAAGCAATGTTCAAGGAATAATATGGTTAATGCCTGATCATCTGAATATTCTTCAACTGTCCTGTCACAGGCTGCCAGAAAAGCATTTGATAGCATTGAACAGCCCTTATAACATCTTGTAGCAGTTCTCAAGAAAATTCTGCTTGGGACTAATAACATCCAAAAGGCTTGAAATACTATATAAAGTGCACTCATATAACAGATGGATATACATCCTGTCTCTTTCAGCAAAAACTTTGAGTGCTTCAAGGATGTCTACTTCCTCTCCTTTTAACTGTTCCTCGGAGACAGGCACTGCTTATGCATGTTACGTCCATATTATGTTTTATGCTGCAGGTAAAACATCGCCAGTGCGATATTCGGGCAATCAGAATAGCTACAATCAATGTCATAGCTAATATGACATGACTGAGAGGAAACATAAAATACCCTTTCAGGACTTTTCCGTACTTTACCTGTTCTAGTTCACTTAGGTGGACTTCCCCCACCAACATCCTTTATTCATATATTCTATAAATTATATCAATATTTTTCAACCATGCATGATGTTGATTAAGAAAACTGTGGAAAATATTATAGCAAAAGAGGGTGAGATTATACTAGGATAATGACAAGAGAATACTGAAATCAAGAATACCTGTAGATAAGTAACAAAACAAAGAGTAACTTTCATCTGTTTTTTTTTGATAAGCATCTATGTTCTCAGCACATATTCTACCCTCAGTTTCCCTTTTCCCTCCATTCTTGCCCAGCAACAAAAATTGTCAAGCAATACTTTTGGTTAGCACACACCAGTAACTACATTTCTCAGTGCAGAACTCAGGCATACATGTTTTCTTAGCAGCTATTGACAGGGTGCCTTATACCAATGTCACC
>NW_009628173.1:0-4021 GCF_000690535.1 Cariama cristata
AAAAATCAAAGAGAGAAAGAACTTGAGTTAAAGTAGATTCAATTGTTGGTTCAAAATACATTCAGAAATTAAACAGTGGAGAAGAAAAAGGACTAGTGCATCTGTGTTGCTGAAGAACATAAAGTTAAAAAGAAAAAAAGTTTTGGCTTGTAAGTCAGAATTGTAAAATTAATTTGAGTAAATGTCTTGAAAGCAATGATGATCTAAGTAAAGGCTCAAATAGGAGGAGGGTCAATAAAAGATATGAAATTGATTATATGGTACAGTTGCTTGTTATAACGACAGATTACTTTCAATGACATGTATCTAGAAGGAGCTACTTATAGTCTTAAAAGATTCACGTCTGAAATTATCATCTCTATTAGAGCATAATGATCTTCTAGTTCAGTCAGGAAATGAATAGCTCATAATAAGCTCTAATACAAGGTTTATTGCCTTGGTTTACAGCTGTTACATGCAGAGTCATTAGTAAGTCAATGCTGGACTGTAAGTTCTTGGATGCCTACTGGAATTAACTGTTTGGCTATCTCTTCCGTACATCTCCCTTGGGCATATTTATCTTGTGTTGTTCTTTCTAATAAGCTTCTGCTAATTCTGAGGAAGTGCTCCCCTCCCTGTAGTAAGTTCATTATCTTATTACAGTAAATGCTACAGCTGGAACACCCAGCAGTCAATCCTATCCAGATCATGCAAGATGACTTTTTAAAAGCCAAAGAGAAAATTATCAAGTCCTTTTGATAGCAAATGGCCCAATAGGTAGGGAACTGTTTTTCAGACGACTTCGATTTCCCAACCTATAAAAGTTTTCCAGTGGAGAAGAGTAGCTTTGTGTAAGGAAAATAAGGCTACTATAATCAGGACTGGTTCTTAATCACCTTTCATTGTTAAAACAATTTCTCTAGACGCTGCAGGTTGTGTGCACTAGCACTAGTTCTCATCAGCTCTCAAAAACTGAATCTTAAATACCTTGTTTCTTACCAACCAGAAATATGCCTGAAGCGTATGGGTGTTCAGGCATCTGGAATCAAACTCTTTCAGTCTTTCCTGTTGAGGTTATACAGCTAGTGAATCTGAAAAAACTAAAAATAAATCTTTTGCTTAATGACCTGAGTATGCAGGCTCGACTGAGGTTCTGTTTCCTGGTCCAGTTAAGGTTTAGATCACACCTCAAAAGCAGGTCCTGTCACTGTAACTTTTTCATTCTACTCTGAATACATTTTTCCTTCCCTTTAAACATTAAATCATCTTCCTGCCTCATCTAATATTTCCTGCTTCACTTATTTCTTGCTGTAAAGATACAGAAAAGAGTGCAAACAAACACATTTTTAAACAGAGGATCAAGAGAAATAATTCCATGTCATTTATGGTTGAGGGTAGGGAAAAATTTAGCAAGCTATACGGATTAGAAACCTCACCTGGTGAGGATCCCAAACAGTGCCACCACATAACCAGGAGTCATGAAGAAACTGTGCTAATGATTTGGAACAACAACATTGTTTTTTCACTTAGACTTTGGTTTCCCTTTAGCTATCATGTATATAGAAATCGGAATTGACAATCCTTCTCAATGGGAACTAGTAAAGGTAGCATTGCTATCAATTTCAGGGTTAACAAAAGTGTGATCTCACTATTCAGTCAAAAAACTGGGGCATGGTTTATCAAAGAGAAAAATGAAGTGATAGTGAGAGAATTTGTAGAAATACAAGATATTGAAGTTAATTTTTCATTAAATTATCTCTTAATTTTTTTTCCATATACTGATATAGTTTACTTGGCTTTCTTTGCGCCTTGTTTATTCAAAGATTAGTTATATACTGGAATGTAATGCAATATTGCCATCTAGTGAAAGGATGAAAAACATCTAGCCAAACTGATATCCTTTGGTGCATAAAAACATAAACATGGTACTTACAAATTAACACTTCTAAACGTGGGGAGTGTGCAACTTTGATAAACCAATGCTGTTAAGACTTTGTAACTTGTGGTTTGGATTTGTTGTTTGTTTGATTTTTGGTTGGTTGTTTGTTTGTTTGTTTTTTGGAAAAGTTACTTATTGTGTATATTGCCACAGATTTTGCATGGAAGTGGGTGCTGGGGGACAGTACAAGTTATTCAAGGTGAAACTATTATGTTTACCTAGCCTCTTATACTGCTGAGATATCTGATGATTTTGTGTCATAGCCCATGAATATATTCCTGGTACTCGCTGGTACCAGAGGGGTGAAAAACTCAAATAGTGCCACCTAATAGTCAGGTATGCCAGACAAAGAAATGTTGATCATTTAAAATATGTTCTTCTGTAAAGGCATATTATGTTCCCATTGGTTATTTACAAATATTTAATGCAGCTCTAGTACTGTCACATACCGTGGGATAACAGATTTATAACAGCTGTTGAGTTTTAACCTTACATTGCAAATTAGAAGTGTCTGGTTTAGAATCAAACCAGCATCTCTGGTTTATATTTTTAAGCTTTGCTTTCATATTTTTTATTGTCTGTTTCTATGGAAATTATTTTTATAATATAATTATAGCACCAAAGTGTTTCATCAACATTTACTTACCTACCTTTAACATACTATTGTGACGATGGGGCAGATCTTAGTTTTCCAAATAGGTATCAGGTGCTCTGTGCCACTCTGGTACAGAACCAGGGAAGACTATGAATTTTCCCCAAATCCTATGCAGTGGGATTATTTGCTGCTTTTCTCTACTATTTTTCACTCTCCTGTATTTCCTGCAGAAGTGTTTGTATTGTGTTACCTGCTAAATCTTCCGTGTGGTTTCACTGTAGTTCCATGAGAACGTGTTCATAAAGATTTCCATGCTTATATTTTAGAAGGATTCCAAATTATGAGAAAATAAAAATGTCTTGCAGTTATTTACCAGGAATTTTTTTGGTTCATAAGGAATTTCTTGTTTGATTAAAAAAACTATGGATCTACCCACAATAACAATGTGCAACTGAGTCACCATGAGAGTTTTTCACTCTAACGGATACAGCCCACGTACAAGTTTGGGGTCCTTAATGTGCGTTCCCATTGGATTCTTTTGTTGTGGAAAAGTTGCTTAATCTTTGTGTGTTACACAAAGTGTTCAGTAAGAATCATAATGTTTGTTTCCATATGTTAGGAAGAGCCTGCAAATGTCAGATGATGTTTATACAACACTTAGAAAATCTAAAGATCATTTAATTGAGTATAGAGAGACTACATGCAAGGGAATTGCCAAATCATGTGACTGAGCCTTGCATTCTAGCCCTAATTTTGTATTCTTATGCTATTACCCAGTGAGATTGGATAGCTAAATTTTTTGTTAACTGGATTGGGGGGGGATACAGCCCTGACCTTGCATGATTTTTTTTTTTTTAAATTTTTATTTTAGACCAGTAATAAAATATTAAAAAGGCAATATGTAGCTCACAGTTACCCCAGTAATCTACTACGAGGTGGGATACAGGAAGTAGTAGCATGAGAGAAACTACATTCTTGGGGATTCTTTTCAGTGCAAATCACTGAAGCTTTGGCATCTTTATCACCAGCTACAGCTGTAACCACTGTTGCCTTCAATTGAGAAAGACCTTTTGCTGCACTCTGTAAATATGTTTGTACTGATGTGGAGGCCATAATATAGTTTCTCTTAGAAGCAGTAAGAGAAAGTAGAAGCCAAGTGTAACTTAAATTATAACAAAGTAATATAATTAATTGTGTAAACAATATAAGGTGAATAATTGATGAGTTTGTAGTACAATGGTATAACATTGCCCTTCTTCACTTCTCTGGGATTTCAGGACTAGATAATTAGTTTACTGATCTCTTAGCAAACGTGGTATTGTTAGCTTAAATCAGTTGAAACATAGCAGGCTTGCAGGCATGAAAATTGTTTATTTATAAATCTGTCTCTCAAGTATAATGTTTTGAGTTGGTCTAAACAGACATGGGAAATGTAAGATCCAGTACTCATAGGACATTAAAAAGTACATTAATGCAGTAGAATTATTTTTTTATTCCCCCCCCCGCCC
>NW_009628173.1:4038-24347 GCF_000690535.1 Cariama cristata
CCCCCCCCCGAATGAGTAAAAGAAGTCTGATATACACCAGGTATGAAGAGTTGTTTATTTATGTAAAGAATTAGCTTCTTTATAAAGAAGATTCTACTTGAAAAACTACATTAGTTCCCTAATACAAAGACCACATCATATAATCCATATTTTCAAGCATTCCTTCCTTCTTAAGATGATTCTTTCTGCCAGAGGTACTCATATTATGAGTCTGGATTTTATAAAAGTTTTCAAAATAATCTATAATAAAGATGATAAATCGCATATACTTATCATGAGAAAAGACAAATCAACTGTAATAACCATCACTTTTCCAAAGCAATGATTTTTTTTCTAAAATTATGACTTTGCATAAAGAAGTGAAGATGTCATTTCTTGAATTACATTGCATATGTTGGCAATGTTTTTTAATGTGAATTTAAAAATACTACAATTTGTTTAGATAAAATGTTTTTCCAAAAGCTGAAACAATTTTTGTCAGATGCTGACCTCAATTGCAAAAGACATTTTCAATTAAGGGAAACGTTTATATAGTTAGCAAGCTGTCATTCAGTAAAACTCATTTTTTTAATTAAACAGATGGTGATAACAAAGAAATTAATGAACACATACTTGCTTGCCTGCTATCCTAATTTGCATTTCTAAATTATTCAGGTTATGCAGCAATTAAGCTTTAATTGCTTTTAGACAAATGAATATCTCAGAATGAATGACAAATTATGATGAAATTGTCTAAGAAGTATGGTGCATTCTAACACTTATGCTATTTTATTTGTGACGATTTTAGAAGCCTAAATGTAGGAATAGAACACTGCTCTGCAGATTTACTATGCTGTTTCTTTGTTCCATATGCAGCGCATCACCATGCCACTGGTCTGCGCAGATGAGATAAATGTAAGATGCAATATTCATATGACTTTGAAAACAGCATTACTGCAATAGTATGTTTTAGGAGATGGGTTAGCATTTCCAGTCCTCTGTTCAAGATGACATAGATGAGAAAATGACATGCGATCATCACAACTCTTCCAATTAGGTTTCTGCTACTTGATTTATAAGTAACACTTGAGAAAAGATATAGAATTTATAAAAAAAATGCAGCAAGCTGTTTTATAGAGGGAATGGACTAAAAGCCTGATTTATCTTATTTAAGACAGGGAACTGTGTCATGGTTAGTTTGGGTCCAAAGAAACTACGTACCCTTGTTTGCTTCTTTCTCTCATTTGTGACTATCCATGCTCTTTTTCTTCTTTTTTCTTTTTTTTTTTTTTTTTTTTGGGGGGGGGGAATTCTGCTTCGTTTTCCAATTTATTTTATTTCTGGAACACTTCTTTGGCCTGTTAGTCATTGCACCACATGTAAGCTGAAAAATCTACCTTCTCCTTGGAGCAGCTACACTAACTGTAAACAAAAGTCATGTGGTACCAGTGTAGTTGATTCTCCAATATATTTCTATTGGTGAAACCAGCCAAACGTCCAGCTCAAAATCAGTGGGTATGAGCTCACCACATTTGGGGGAAACAGACTATTTCATAGCTTTTTATACTCTAAATATAGCAGAATTATGGCTTTTAATTCTAAATATGCAAGTTTTATAGTTTGACTGGCAGAAGGCAGATGTGTGAATGGACTTAAGCTCAGAAAAAACATTTATGAAAAATGTTGTGTTATGATTGTTACGTAGCTTGTTCCTTACTGAAAGGAGGCGATGTGACAGCATATGACAGAATATAAACTTTCCAATTACTTTATTTTGTATTTTAATCAGACCTTTAAACAGTCTATTTAACAATCTTAAAAGCAAACTGAAGAAGTGTCTTTAAATTTAGTATAGACTGTATTTAAAACTGTACTTAAAGCGGCCTCCTTCTCTATCTCTAAGCATTTAAATGGGGCGCAAATCTAGGAAACCGACTTGCCTCAGGTCTTCGTTATATTCAATGATGAGAGGCATGAGCTGAGCTAGTCAATCCAGTTTAAAATAAATTGAGGACTACCTGATAGCTGTTTCCTGCTGCTTACAGGACCATAAAGTTGAATGAATGAACGCTGCATTTCTGTTGCAAGGAATGAATCTCATTCGCAATCATAATAACAGGACAGTTGTCTAAAGATATAGAAATAATAAGGTGCTGGTTTAGGCCTATGATTCTGATGGAGAGTGATAGTTGCCAGAAGGGTAACAGCTTAGAAAATGTGATAACCCAAATAAATCAGGCTACTTGGACAGCAAAGCAGTGCAAAAGGTCTTGCAACTTGCCACTTACAAAGAATTGTGTTGACGAGACCAATTATGAATTTATTCTCTGTGCGCCAAATGTAGAATAAGAATCTACCTCTCTAATCAGGCTAGATAATGAAAAAGAGAGGAAAAAACCCACAAAACAGTTAACACAGACATGGAAGTAAGTATCTTCCTCCATGACAGAAGTTTAGTAGTGCCTAAAGCAAAAAAATTAGGCTTTGTCATAACATGAATGTCAATTACATTGAGAGCAAATTTCTGTTGTTCAAATTCACAATACTAGATGTATCAGGAAAACAGAGTCTAGGATTTTGGAGGATACATGGTGACACTTTTTGTGGCAAATTCCCATTCAGGTCAGAGAGAACCAAAGAGGAAAAAAAATTATTTCAGCTGTTTTCTTAACTTTCTTGTTTAAACAGATTTATTAAACATGGAAAAAAAATGGCCTTTCTATCAATAAAAACAAATCATTAATAATAATAACATGCCAAGACAGAAATATTCTCTGACTTTTCATTTTGAATATGTATTCTTAGCTTATTGAAAGAAATCTTACTGGATGCTTCTCTCTTTTCCTGTGAGTATTTACTCCTTGCCTATCTTTGAATTTCATATTATTTTTCTTTCCTTGAAGATCTTGAAGTAGAATACATGAAGTAATTTCATTAAGGCAAAAATCTCTACCAATTGATTTCAATTAGTGAATACTACTACTTTCTCACCATCCCTTGTCAATGCATGTGCTCAAATATTTATACACATGCCCCTGTGTAGGACATAAATATTAATTGACTTCCTTCCTGTAGATATCCTCATCCAGAATGATGTACAACAATATTATCTAATCAGAAAAGAAGAAAAAGATCCCCTTTTAGATAGCTACTTATGTCTTTTTAATGGTTTTATGTGACAGATGACAGAAGGTGTGTAAGGCTGGTGGATAAACAAAAGTATTTACCTAGAATTTATTTCTGTTTGTACAGTTCCCCACAAGGTGCTAATGGTATTTATTGTTTCGAACTGAAATTTTTGCAGCCATATATTTATTTAGGAGCTGTCTAGGAAAACAAGAAATAGCTTTTTTACAGTATTTTAGCACTATTTCCTCTTATTAGCCACTAGCATACAAGGTTAGTACAGCATACATGTTAAAACTATTGCACTTGAAAACTGTTACTCTTTCCAAGATAAGGGTTATTTTTTTCCCCTTCATATTAATATAGGAAAAATATGTTGGCTTTATTTTTATTCTGGATATTGATAACAGTTGAGTCAGTACAGGCTTATCCAAGCTGTATAGATCAGATTCACTATGTCCACTTCTAAGAATATTGTATTTTAAGTACTGAATATTTTTATTCTAAAATACTATAGCAGTCGTTAAAATATGGGATATTGGAAACAGAAGATTTCCTTGTCTTTCCAGGTGAGTCCAAGTGAGAGATTTAACCACTGACTTAGATTCTTTCTTCTTCTTTTTTTTTTTTTTTTTTTACATTCTTGACTACTTGACTACATGGTGATAAATACAACAGCTCTGATGAATTATTCTGCCCAGACTGTAGGTAGTAGTAAGGAAACTCTTCTAAGAGTCAGGAGATAGGGTGTGAAGTCTTTGAATTTTGGATTCGTCAAGATTTGGTACAAGACAATTGCCTCCTGTCATGGGTTGTTCTTACTGGGACAAGTCTTAAGAGTGTGATTGCATTTTATGTAAACACCTTTTGCAGTGTGGTATCATGAAGTGAAGCTTGGCATTTGTCAGTATGCCCAAACCCTGCCTTTGTGAATCTAGCCTAAGGCTCAGATCCTGCAAAGCATTTGGACTTATCAATGATGTTACGTGCAGAAATTATTCTCAGGATCTGGTCTAAGCCTCTGAAGATCCACTGGCCTGATTCTTCTGTCAGATACTGAGTTAGATATGCCTGTCATAGCTCCTTATTAGTTTCCTACACAAAGCTCTGTGAAGGCCCTTGCTATCTGTTTTCTGTAGCTGGCTTTGTTTGACAAAAGCCCTAAAGAGCCTTAAAAATCAATTGCTTAATTGCCCTCCTATGGGAAGTCCTACATGCTCTTCATGTATAAAAATTTAATACAAGTATTATACTCATATAGTAACCACTGCTCTATTTTTGGTATAACATTCTATTACTTCCTAATAACATGTATCTATTAGATTACCAATGCCTAAAATGAAATAGTAAGACATCTCAGAATAGTGAACATATGCTGCTGCTTTTCAGAATGTGAACTCAAAGATGCATAGCTTAAATGATGGCATTTCTTAACATCTCTTTTTATCACAGGAAATTATTACATCTTGATATTGACAGCTAAAGTAGCTCCATATCTCTTACAGATCCTTGGCAAAACATTTATAAAGAGTTAAGAAACTCGAGTTAGTTGTTTCCCAGATATTTTAGAATCTTTGAATGCAATAAAACTAGTATGTATCCTTTAAGTGAAATACAAATTAAATATTTGTACTAAGTTAAGCATTTGTTTTCATCCGTATTCATGATCTATATTAAAATTATAGAGGCTTAGTGATCAGGAATATGGCTGAATTATCAACATAAGAAACACAAAACAAATTATTAGATTTAGGTTTTCACTGGTTTGAGTAAAACCACCTCATAAATCTTATAGAAAAGATAAATGACTCACCTAGATAAATAAATAAAAAAAGTTGCCTGAACCATAATGAATATTTTAATATCAGCAATTCATTATGGCCGAACACATGTTGCCTTTAATACAAGTGCATGATCTTGAATATTATTACGGTTTAAACAAATTTAAATGTGACAAGCACAAGATTAAATGTGGCACATAAATGAATTTAAACAGCTAATTAGGTTTTGTTGGTCCATCCTATGTTTGACAGATATGTAATAGCAGCAATACTAATTAGAGAAACCATAGCACCAAATAGATATTAGTTTTATTATGGAACTACAGTTTTGCACCATACACTTCCACAGGAGGCACATAACCCTGTTTGAGCTATTTTGAAAACTAAAAAAATTCCATGTGTTACAGTTTCACATTGAACATCATTTTATATGAAATGTGTCTCATCTCCTTAAAAATGTAAGATCAATTCTTAGGTTTTAGAAAATAATTCCATCGGACACATAGTTTATCTAACTGTTTGAATCTTCTTTCTTTTTAGGTGAGGTTTCTTTTTCCTCTATGTATTTTTGATTTTGATTCCACAATGCTGAATATGATCATTAAAATTAATTATTATTTACGATACTAATTTAAAAAATGACTAGTTTAGAGTCTGTATTTTTAAAAGGGGGTCAGGTATGATTAAACAACCTTATACTAATACATAATATATCTGATACGGTAACGCAAATTATTGATAGTAATATAAATTGGCATTAATGCTTGGTTAGTCACTCAATCAAATAGCTGTCAACTTGTATTATCCCTCTTACTAAAATTGTCCAATTTAAGATAATGCAATATTTAATAAAGTAAAATAAATGGTTAGCATTTTTAGCAGACAGTGTCTTGGATCACAGGCCCATTTTGGACCAGGAGACATTAAGGTGGGATCCATAAGCCTTACTCTCCATCACCAAACACACATGCAATAGTTACGATCGTTGATTAAATTTTATATTGACAGTCTTACTCTCAGCTTCTGAGGTCAGTTGCCTTCACCCTGCTCTTTTAACATTGGAGTTATATACAGCTTTTAACTAGTTATTAAGCATAGACATGGGGGTTAGGGGTTTGGTTTTTTGATGCCTGGACTCATCTCGACGTCAGTCATTTTCATCAGTTTGACAATAAATTATTTGTGAATCTTTGCACTCTTCTGGAGATAAAAGACAAATTATGGACTGATTGATGTTTGTATTGATTCCTGCACTGCAACAAGAACTTTTAACATAAATCCACAGTTTCTGATGTTATTTTTTTATTTGCTGGTGGCCCAAATGAAGTAATGTTCTGATACTTAGCTTCCAGTGTGTGATAGTAAATCCATGTATTTTTACTGCTTCCAGCTCACCTCCTCCTTAATCCCAGTATGTTAGAGTTCTACCTTGAGCTGGTACCTCTTTGATAACACTGTGCATGGGAGATGCTGTGCCTGTCCCTCTGCATTTCAGGAGTCTCTGCTCTCTGCTTGGTACAGAAATGGGCAGTGGCTCTGGTAGCCTAACTGGGCATAGTAGCTTAAACCTTCCCAATATGATCTCAGGAAGAAGAAAATGGTGTGGGAGCAGTTTTCTACAAACAAAAATTCAAAATGGTTATGCATCTGTTGTCAGAAGAAAAACTTGAATATGAAGTCAACAAACCAGTATGTCTCTCTTCTGACTCTGGGAGGAGAAATTGGGCATAGTTAGGAATTATATCATCTACTCAAAGGTACTTTTTCTTGGATGCTTCTGTTTCCAGATACTTTTACTTCTAATCTTCTTATGTTGCAGGGACAACTTCTGTGTACTGTAGCAGTCTGCAGGGTATTTAAAGCCAGACAGCCTAAAAATCCCATGGCACCAAACTATGACACCAAAAAAACCCCAACATGTAAGACGCCACTGGGAAATTAAAGGAATTGGGGATGGGGAGGGTGGGGGTGGCAGAGTTTTGGGAAAGGAAATCTAAAAGCAGCCTGATGCTTCAGGGAATACTAGTGTCTGTGCTCTCTCAAAGGAAATAGGTGAATGGAGAGACTGTAGAGTTTGGTGCTATTTAAAGATTTCCAGAAACAATCTTTTGGGCCTTTAAATAGCTATAATGTGTAGAAGAAATGTCTCCTTTAGGAGTAGGGTTTGGTAGGGTTTTTTGAGATAAATGATACAACACACATACACTGAAAACAAATATCCAAATTTTCAGGTTTTTGTGTGTTACATTATTGCACTGTATGACTGTGATTGTAAAATACTGTCTACGTCCATAGCACAACAGATTTGGGAAGCTAGCAACTAGGGCTGGTAAGGAGTCGATGGTGTTACCATTCAACTTTTGTATCCTTGGATACCATCATCTTTTGGAGTGAAAATAGCTTTGATTTCAAGGATTATTAGCATGGAAAATTTCTTGGAGTTCATAGTACAGAGGATTTGCCATACAGCTGTCCTTGTGGCTATTTGTTAGCAAGTGCTTAGTTACAGCTGCCATACAGAAGCTTTTTTGGGTTGTTTTTCTTTTAGGTTGGGTTGAGTGTCTTAATTTTAGGGGTGCTGAATTTTATAGATCCAAATGAACAAATATCTTTATGGAAATTATTAGAGTTTGTTCAGCTGTGATATTGTAGATTTTATAATTGTTATCCAATTACATCAGATAATTTAACAGGAACACTAAGAACATTTTCTCAAACTACCTACTGAAGTAAAGAATGGCTCTGGTTAAATACTTGCTAAGGTTTTATCTGGACCTTTAGGGTAAGCAAGTCAGGTTGGCATCCACTTTCAGTCACATAAGAATCAAACAAGCAATCCAGCCATCAGGTACCAAATGCAGGGAGTTAAATTTATTAAGGAATCCATAATAAGCTAATGGGAAAATATTTTTTTCAAAGGCATGGAGAGAGAAAATACATATGGTTGTACTGGATCAGATGAAGGGTGCAACTAGCTTTGAATAGTCCTTTTGAGTCTTTACCAAAGGGAAGGGTGTAAGAGCATGGCCTGACTGTCCAGCATACTTGTCTTTCACAGAGTTACCAATCTGTCAAGAATTGCCTTCCCAAGTGAGTTTTTCTTTGAGATTTCATGCATTTTTCTTCCTGCCCCTCCTCCTCCCCTCTCCACTCCCCCCTTGCCACTCCCATTGATTCTAAGTTGCCTGATAGAAGTGCTTTGCTTACCTTGTTTTCCCAGCCCGCTCTGTTTAAGAGTGGGAGTTTAGAATCTACCATTCTATAAATATTAAGAGATAAATCTTTTTTTCACTAATTTTGAGAGATTAGTAAAAGCCTACTTCTGCTCATGATACAGACACTGTATTACTGTTATGGAATTGAGATGCTTTCCTTCTGTAGCTCAGAGCAGCATCTGTCGACACTGAAATGTTCCAGCTTGGCACGGGAAAAGTTACAGTTCTGGGACAAAAAAACCCAAAGTAACTGAATGTATCTTAAGCAGGGAATTCTGTTCTTTGGCAGAGAAGAGGGGGAGATGAATTCAAAACTTCTGTCTTAGTAGCGAATCAAGCTTCACTCTTAAAAGAGTCACTAAGTAAAGCTTGAACCATCGTCACTAGAACAAAAGGATGGTAGCTGAAACAATCGCATTAACATCTATCAAATCCTTGGACAAAAATTGGCTATCTATCTGACACAAAGCTACAGAGTTTAGTGAACGAGCAGATGCCATGGAATGAGAGATTGATGCCTCAACAATAGCCTGAAGTCTGAGTAATAATCCAGAACCAATTTGTCACAGATGCCAACTCTTAAGTATTGGTTAAGCTCTGAGAAAAATAGTCCTCCTTTAAAACGTCTCTTCCTAGTGCTTCCTTTTATACTGTAGCTGAATTTATTAAACTAAGAGTAAGTCCTTTTTCCTCCAAAACAGAAATATAGGTGTAAATTTTGTACAAGCATTTTAAAATCTTAAATTACAGTAGGCTTTGGAGAATAGTTACTGTTTTCAGTAACTCAGAAGATCAGGATTCCTATCTTAACTGTCTTTCATATTTCATGATATTAAAATCTCACCACATGAGATTTTCATCTTTTAGTTCCAGACTATGAAACAGAAAATAGTAAGGATGAGAGAAGATCCATCATTTTCTTCTGTCTCCTACTCATCAGAGTGACTAGATAGAGGTCAGGTGAGGGGAAACTTCTCTGCTTTCAGAGGTGTAGTGATTTATTTCTAGTGATATATTTGTACTATACCATACATTTCTTCCATATTTTTCATTCTGCTTCCTGTTCTGTGTTGTTTCTTTTCTAAAATGAAGCTAGCAACTTAGAAATTGCAATAATCTTTTCTCTTCTCTGAACCATGAATAAGATCTTTCTTAGCAAAGCACTCGCTCAAGCACTGCTCTTTAATGCTCTGTACTGCTTGTGATAAGAAATCAGGATAGTAATTCTTGTGTATTACTGTAGCCTATTATATTGAGCTAATAACAAAAAAAATCTTCAACACATGCACAGGAATATTCAGTGAGATGATCTAATGCAATATGCTCATAGGAGACTCATTTAATAAAGCAAGAAAATCCATGTCTTCTAATGGTTTTCTGTTTATCTTCATTGACAAGTTATTTTTTCCATTAATAATATTATTTCTTCTTCTAATAATATTATTTTGAAATGTAATTTTAAGTTGATAAATGGTGATATTTGCAACTGTTGTTGAGGTCAGTTTAAAAAAATCTGGAGCCCTCAGCGTAGGATTCCAGACTTCTGTACTCTTTATCTAATCAGTAGATAATGATACTTAATAGCACTTGGAAGAGAGGAAAAAAAGAAGGAAAAAAAAATAATCGTAAACCAGTTAATTGATTTAATAGCAGTGATTCGAAAACTCTGCTACATCTCTATAGCAAAAGGATCCTTTGAAAAAAAGAGAGAGGTTGTCCATTGCTGAAAATAGCCTTAGTTCTGTTGTCTGAAGCCATCACACTGTATACTGCTTGCCAAAGAACTAAAAAATGCATTTTGTTTGGGTTTTCCTCCCCCCCCACCTTTAGAAATGAGCATCAGAAGCTGGTCTATATCTTGTGGACTGTGTGTTGTCTGTTTGAATGTAGAGTGTTTGCGTAGCATTATCCATGCCTGCTGTTATACGAGATCATTAGATTTGACTCTGATTTTATTATATTACTGGAAATTAGAATATTAGCACTGAAGTTATCAAAATCAGGTTTATTGATAAAGCTGCTATTGTCAATTTAACCTTGGCTTATATGGCTTATGCTGAACCATGTATTACTACCCATATGATTCCCACAACATACTAAATTTGAACTCTTTCTTGCGGGATCTGCAACACCGGTGCTATTAATCCACTGTTACTTTTCTGAAGGAACAGAACGTGACTGTGTTCTTTGAAGTTTGTGCTTGCACTGGGTGAGAAATTTTCCATGAATAATTCAGTTGACAGATTTTACCCCTTTAACTGTTCAATTATTGATCACAGAATGTAAATCCTCCAACGTACTAATTATTTTAAATGATTTGTGAATTATTATGGATATATTTTGCATACAGATTGTGGAGATTGTTATGAATATTCAAAACTTTAAGTATGAGTTGCATAAATCATGTGGGATTGATTCTTTTTCTTAAGAAGACCTATGCTGTAGCAAAGGGTATGGCCTGAATCACACTTTGACAATTCACATAACTGTGTAACTACACTATATGACATCTCAGTTAATAACCGTAACTATTTGCTCTAAATTTCACTTTTTACAAGTATTGCCACTAATGACTCTCAATTGCTATGGTATGCTTAGGAAGTGAGAAAATACAGAAAAAACACCACCATATTTTGAACTTCTCTGCAGGGAAATTAATAAATTGAATGCAAGATCTTATGAAAGGGGAAGGTGACCTTGTTGTACAAAATCTTTACATAAGCTGATTTTTTCCTCTCCATACTTACATCTACAAACTCAGAAGCACCGAAGTGGTGTATGCATATGAGTAGTCTAGCAAGGATAAGTTGTTCACAGTGCAGTGGACAAGGGATCCCAGCTAGCCAGCACTGCCAGTGTCTTTTTGGTTCTTCATCGCTGGCAACAACAAACTAATGTTTGGGCAGATCATTTATATCCCATTGGAGTCATCAGTTGTGATGGGTGGACCTTTGCCTCTGAAGCTTGCTTACTTACCTTCCATGGATCTTAGGGCAGGCAGCTGCACACTGTCTGGTTTTCCCTTGTTCGAATACGTGTTTGAATGATACATCTTTCATCTGCTTTCCTATTGAGGAACCTTTTTGACATCCTCGTGCGCCTTCCATTCTGGTGGTGCTGTCAGAATGCAGGCCGTGACGTAGAAACATCTTCAATGTTATTTCTGAGAACGCTTTTAGGACATCACTTCTATAACACCGGTGTCCATTATTATTACTAACTGTTCTTATAACTCCTTATTCTGCTGTTTTCTTCTGGTGCTTAAACATGAATTTCCACTCATAGGTCATTCACATCAGCTCTGGTATTTCTGTTACAAATCTGTACACGTAGATCACCATTTGCAGAAATGCATTTAGTATTTCCTTCTATCAGCATGTTGGTAACATGTCATTGACCTCTTCAAAACCTGTTAACATGAACATACTTTTTCTGCCAGGTGTCTCAGGATGCCTGAGACATAGCTTATGAGTTAACAGCTGCGTTTCTTTCAGTGCCGTTTTCTTGAGGGGCAAAAAACACCAAATCTTAATATGTGTCAATGTTGAAAACTACATCTTTGCCAGACTGAGAGGTGTGAACACCTGAAAAACAGAATAGAAAAACATTTTATTGAAGAAGATTCCTTAACTTCATTCTATCTTGACAAATGATTTTTCTTTCTGGTACATCTGACATTTCCCTCTGTTTATCTCCATTTACAATTCCAACATCTTAAATGCTTCTCTCCCAATACAAATACTTTTTAGTCTGAGCTAGGACTTCAGATCAAGAATGTTTTTCAATATGTATGAGAGAGAGAACTAAATGTCATATTTCAGTGCAAGGATTCAGATGAGAGAAAGCAGTAGCCTCTTCTAGAGGGTAAATTGAAGTAGGTGCCCTGAACGTAGGTGCCCAGCAGAGGAGCTCATCTCTGTACTGACAACGCTTCAAGGTTAGGACATTAGGTTCTTTCTGAAGTACTGGAAGTTAATAGTTTAAGATAGCCATGTAGATATCTGTCATTGACCTCTGAAGTTAAATTTCCTTTACCTGTTTTGCATACTTGTTTTTTTAGACCTGCTGCATTTCGTTAAATAGCTCAGAATAAGAGGAGATATACCTCTGTATCAACTATGTCCTATGTTTGAACTGTTCATTGTTTTATTCTAGTAAGTACACAGATAAAAAGTACAGATAAGATAGAGAAACTAGAATTTCAAATGGATTAAAAATACTGCTTCACAGCACATTCTCTGCTACACATACTGAAGATGTACAAACCAGTTTGCTTAATGTATGATGGTTTATGTATGTTACAGTTGTGACATTATAGTTTTCAGACCTCTCAAGTTTCTCTTGCATTATCAAATGTGATTCACTTCTGAAATGACTTAATCTTTTTTCCTGAATGTGCAACATACAGAATGGCCAGTAGCATATGCAGGTGTTGGGAAATGTTTAGAAATTAAATCAATGACCATTGAATCCAGAATTTGTTAAAAGATTGGGACAGATCATAGAGCACAGGCTGAATAGGAAGAGACCTTCTCTAACAAGTAAGTCTTGGTTATATACCCTCTACAGTTTGAACCAAAACTTAAAATTTCTGCATTTAAATGTAAAATTTTAATTGAAGGAATGTCTGTCCTTGCATCTGAAGGAAACTGGAGACACTTTCTATTTACCTTGTGGAAAATAAATTATAGGAAGCTGACTGGATAATATCTATCTACCCATAGATATTGGGGGGGCGAGGGGGGGGGGAAACTTGGTATTTTCTCCTTGATCATGTTTCTGTTTTCCTGGAATTAGACAATTATGACTGAAACCAAGCAGATGACTTCATCTGCAAAGTAAAAAGTATTTTCTTTCATAGAAATAGAGAGTTTGAGTCTTGATGTTCAGCCTAATATCTAGTTTTTAAACTGTAATCAAATGACAGAATGAAAAGCAAGATGTGTCAGGTCATGAGCCTGCCCCCATATTGCTCATATTTGCTGAGATTTAACAATCAGTGTCATAGCTGTACAATAGAGCACAAGTTTAGTCCAAATACGAACATGGAAACAATAAAAGTCACCTTCCCAAAACAGTATTTTGTTGAGAACTTGCATCTGACTCTACTCTTCTGAGATCATGAAATGTATTATCTTTTCTGCACCAGCCCTGTCCTGACTGTGGAAGCCTTCTTTCCTATCTTTGCTCCTAAACATAATTAGGAAGAGAATAATGTGATTTAAATAAATAAAAGACCTCAGCTAAGACTGTCAGTAAACTTCAGTGAGAGATCACAAAGCTCACCTGGCACAACAGCTTTGAAACATGAATCAAAGCGCTTGCAATCGGGGAGAAACTTGTCGTACTCAATTAGACTATCTAAAGCAAAACACAGCTCAATCAAGGTGAAACACTTCCGTTTCTTATTACATGCATATTGAGTTTCCCTGTAGGCTCCAGAGGCTCTGCTGTGTTTGTTATATTGCCTGATGCAGAGAAAAGACTCTCAGAGTTGCATTAAAAAATATATCCTGGAAAAAACCCAACACATAGACGTCCTTGGAAAACTTTTGTAATTAGCTAACTTGAATATTGTCTTGTAGTGTACCAATTTGCATTGCTGTCAGACCTCAGTGCCATGTCTCTTCACCTTCTGACGTATGCTGAATGTTACAGCTTAGTATAAGTGTTTACATGTCCTTTTCACTTTTTGCTTTGTTCCCCATCAAATATTTACAGCTTAAGAAAAGCAAATTTACTATAAACAAACACACAAAAATAAAGCTAGTTAAAAAATACTTTCAGCAAATAATCCCACAAAGTGTGGTCCAGAAACTGACAATCGATCTTAGGCACCAATTTCAGTGACAGCAGATTTAAAATGTCGAAGTGCAAACACCATTGGAAAACTAATTGGGTGCCCATTGTTCTAGCTCCTCAGACTACAAAAGAATTTTGCACCCACTTGGCTGCTTTGATTTCCTGACTTGTTCAACCTCAAAAGATAGGTGTAATTCACACAACTTTTTGAAGCCTTATTTAGGATTCTGAAGTGCTGGATGTGGTTTCAGAGCCCCCAAGAGACATGTGGTCCTAAATACTGCTGCTATGGACACAGCAAATGAAGATGTAAAAGAAATACACTTTTACTCTCCTTATATTGTCATATACGTTATCAACCTTGCACAGCCAAGTTATACTCTTCATTTTTATCCAGAATTCGTTGTTTAATGCTAAGCAAAGTTAACAGAAAAACTGCAATACATTTGCATAGCACTTCTGCTTTCTCTGTTGTCTCTTCTTGGTGAGTCTATGGTTGCAAGCAGCATAAACATGTCTGATTACTCACAACCCTATCTAGCATGCGCCTAGCACTGAGCTTATTTCAGTAAGTAATCCTTCTCTGTCCCCAGTCTTCTGGGAGGTGGTGCAGAGCACATCAAAAACCTGTCAGATGCTGATGGCTCTTAGTAGTACAATCTTCATAGTAATGCTGGCTTTGTGGAAATGTTTTTTGTTGTACTGTTCTGAGACAAACTAAAAGCATTCTGTCCTTTAGAAGAAGCTTTGCCCTTTCACTTCAGACTGACAGAAACTCCAGTTGAAACCGATACCAATGCATTCCTAAAGAAACTCACCTCTTCCCTGGATACACGCACCCACGCTACAGAGGAGAAAATTTGACCTGTTTTGAAGGAAAATCTATTTTCTGGCTAGGAGCTAGAGTTAAATGTGTGTTTCATTTAGTATTTCACTTAGCACTTCCGTTTTTTTGTGGCTGCAAATGTTTATTGGGATCAACTGAAAAAACTTGGTTTTAACAAATTGTGAAGGTGTAGCAAAATAAGACTTGTTCACAAGTAGTGAGGGCTTAACCAATGGCCCACTGACACCTACTGAAAATTTTGGTTTTGCCATACTTGGACTTTGATTCGGGACAATATACTGGATAGATAATGTTATAGTAAACCCAATGCATTGACAGAGAATTTTTATTGAAATCTAGTTCTTACATAAAAACAACTGTCCTGCTTCCAGCTCAGTTTGTGAAATAGTTGCAAACAACTTTTCTACTTTTTTTTTTTTAAAGAAAAATTCCTCTTTTTAACTTATTACCTGTTCCTTGGCATATTTCTAAAAACAATTTTGTTAGGGTAATTATTAACAGCAGCAGCAACAACTATAAACTGAGATCTTTTCCAAGGTATTTAATGTACAGGGTCCATAGAGGCAGTGGTTGGTTGCTTTTAAAACAAAAAACTCCCAACCAAACTTCAATGTATTGCTGGCAATAAGGAGCATGCAAACTATTAATTGCTTTTGACACAAAGTGACACAAGCACCTTTGATATATAATTGGGGAGTGATGCAGTTTAACAAGTTTTAATTTCTGGTGCAGCTGGAAGACAATAAAGAGAAAGCATGAGAACAAATTAAATGGTATATAGGTCAATCATTCTATTAGCAGTCTTCAGGGAACACATATCTAATTTACATAATTGTATTTCTGCTGCAACCAGACATACTGCTGTGCTAATACGTGTTCTTGGTGAGTCTATAAAAACACTGAAGATGGCCTTTCCTAGATTAAAGTATGAAAAACTAGGATTACAGGAGCAAATACATTATTAAATTTATCTAATCAGTATTTCAAGGTTAGCTTGACCCAATCTACCAAGGGCCCAGCAGCTCCACAGGTAGTGGTTTGTTGAATATTTTCCCTTAAAGCAAAAATTAAGTTATTCCATCTCTCACCCTTGCATGCAAATAAACCAAATTACCACATAATAAACCAAATAAACCACATTTGGGGAACTTGATTGGAGTTTACCTGTTCAGTTACACTTACAAATTCTCACAGAAAGAGCTCAAAGACTGAGGCCTTTGCAAGCGAAAATAGTGTATTTCTATTACTTTCTGTGTTCTGAAGTAAAGGCAGCAAATTTGTCCTATACCACATCTTGCTGTAGAAACTAGTAATTAGAGCTAGAGAGAGATGTCTGTGACTAAAAGATACTCAAGACAGAAAGGTAATAATGGAAAGTAAATAAATGAACAAAAGAGGAAGACTGCCTGGCGCTCCTTCTTTCCTGCCTTTTCCGTTAAACAGCTTTACATTAGTTTACTTAAACTATTTCATTAACATATCTTGGTTTTCAGCTCTCTTTAATGTATCTGACCACATCTTCTCCCACCCATGCTTTAACCTCAGTACATTGGATCTGAACTCTATGTGCAAGACAAGTACTTCACATTAAATGCATAACTTTGGCTGTAATCTTGAAGAAAATGTATTAAGAGAAAAATACAATATATCCTCAAATTTAAATTAAAAATGGACTACAGTCATAGTACAATGAAGCATACAGAAGAAACAAAGGTATAGTCCAGTCATCTTTTCTAATTTCAGCAAAAAACCAATGTAACAATTCAATATAAAACACTCCAGTAATTCTCAAAATAAAGACAGGAAACTGAGTTTTTAATTTGGACATAGCAATTATCAAAAGGACTGAACATAAATCATGTTCTCAGCAGTTAATACTTTTCTAGAGACTTCTTCAAAAGCATTGCCAAGATATTGAGTCCATGAACTTACATTAATAAATAAGAAAAATACATGTTGCAAATGTATTAAATGGTGTACTTCTGAATGAGCATTTACTGAATTTCGTATGGTTAGCATAGAAGTGAATCAATGCAAGAATTATGTTAGCTGTAGTTCTCTCCAACTGAAGTTGTATTTCTGGCATTTCAAATAATTTATGGCTTGGTTCAGTGATCTATGTTTTGTGGCACGGACTGAGCATGAACAATGAAGAAAATAGTTTTTTATTTGATATACATGTTCAACTCCAGGTATCTTTTTATGACAAAACTGAGCTTACGTTCTGTAGTTTTTATCAAACTGATCATTTCATTTTATGAAAATTAAGAGGCAGTTGCATAATAAGACAAGTTTATGAATGGCGCGCGTTTTAAGAGTTGTGCCTTGAATAGTGGATCTCTTTTGGATGCTGATTTCTATATTGATGTAAGCTGAATGCTAGTTGATTTCTTTGCAAAGGGTTGAATGTGAACTTGCCGTTCACCCCTTGAGGGCTGGGCAGGGCCATGAAGAGTTCACATTCATAGGTTAAACTGAGGACATGCACTCACAATTAGAATGATCTTTCCTTTGAAGTTAGAAGTAGCCATTAAAATTATTTCAATAAGTTACCAAAAGCTGTTGCTTTAAAGATAAAAGTAGCACTGACTACCCAAGCAGTGTGACTGGTGATTTTTGTCATTGCTTTTCCTCAGTAGAATTTTCCATGTGAAACAAAACTAGTGTGTTATGTTAAGATATCAGATAAACTGAAATCTTATTGACCAGCAAAATAGACTGGAGCAGAAATACTGGAATATAGGTATGTTATTAGTGTATATATATATATATATATGATCCTAATCACTTTCACCTTAAGATGAGCAAAAAGGAGCTGCTGGGTTTGTTTATTAATGTGTGTCTCTGAAAAAAACTACATGACCACAGTCATTTTTATTTTGTGCATTTTGGGGAAAAACAAACAAACAAAAGACCCAAACAAAACAAAATAACAACAACAAACAGAAAAACCCAAGAGGAAAACGGAAGTTTCAAAGGGATATGAAAAACAAAGATTATTTCTTTATGTAGCTCCAGTATCAGGAAGATAGCCTTAAATCAAACCTTTTTAAGGGACTGAGAAGGGTATTACCTAAAGAAGGTTTAGCATTTTATAAAATTCATGGGGTTTTATCATTAACACCTTTACAAAGGTTTTTATAACTATTACAGCTCTTTCTTTTATGCAGATATGTAAAATTTTAATAAATTGAAGTTACAGTTTGGTTGCTGCTGCCAGGTGCTACAAGTACAGCTGATACGAGACCACATCTATCTGGTAGTTTAGTTGAGAGTAGGATTGCCCTTTTGAAGCAATCTTTCAGAGTCTTCCCACATACCATGCTTTGACATCCATCATGGCGTAGTCTCACGAAAAACTTCTCTTGCCTGAAACTACACTGGAAAAAAATGCCCAAGGACCTGGTAGTGTGCTCCAGCTGCTACTGGAAGCCAGACTAGAGCTAGTCCAAAGTAAATCAAAATCCACCAGTCTTTTTCTCCATTTCCTTACACACATCCGCAGTCATTGCTCTGCAGTACTTATTAACAGTTATAGTCCCTACCTGTGCACTTTAGTCTCAACTGGAAATGTGTTTTGACAGTGAATTTCTCAGTCATCCCCACTTCCCCTGCTTAACTGGATTCTTTACAATGAAACTAAAGATATGGTCCAGGGACATACCTCATGTACTCCAACATTCAGTCAACAGGACAAATAGAATATTGCAATAGAATGGAAATAAAATGTCTATCTAAATTAGAATATCACAGAAATATGCCACAATAAAACCCTCAAATTACATGCAGTATGGACATCAAGTCCTTAACACCAGTAGATTTGATGTTCTGTATCTAGTCTGATTAGACATAGACACAGCCAAACAAAATGGAAAAAAGACCTTTGTAAACTTTGTACATCTTCTTGGCAATCCAATGCATTTGCTTACAGATTTTAAATTTGAATCTGACATTTTATTTCCTCAACAAAATGCATAAAGTAGAAACAATATGCTCATCTTCACACGCTTTCTATCTAAGGAAATGAGACAGCACAGAGATTGTTTTTTGGTTTTGAGGAGCTTACTTGTAGCAAGCACGTGGACAACATCCTGGGTGTGTAAGCAAGACCCAACAATTGTATGTCTGATGTTTTTACTTTTCTATTGATTTCGTCTGCTTTGTTAATTTGTTTCATATTTGAAAAGGTCTCTTTTTTTCTTTTTGTGTTTGTAGTTTAAATGCTGGGGGTGGGGGGAGGCGATGCAGCCGCACAGTGATCATGGTAGGAACCACTAGGCATGTATATTATCCATTTCCTCTGTGTCTTGTATGTCTGTTGAAGGTATGTTCTCAAGATCTGTGTCTGTATTGGTTCTGTTTCCTGCCTACCAAGCTATTGGCTTTGAATATGCAAAGCATAGGCAACTTTAATATCAATTTTATAGTTACTTTTTCCATTTCTTCTTTCACTTCTAAGTAAAATTTGAATTTTTCATTTGTAATTAAAAAAAAAAAAAAGTGAAATTCATGCTACTTTAGTAGTAGCTAAAATACTCATTAAAGCTGTATCACTGCCAGCAAATGCAGCTTGTTTATTTGAGTTGCATACCTGATCAACAATTAAAAATAAAGTAGATTCTTCATTTTGGTATGAGGTGATACAGGACTCCAAGTGTTTCCAGACCATTTATTTCGAACATGAAGAACAAACTGTTTGGGAGCAGCCACCTGTAACCAGGATGATCAGTACAGTTAACTAAGTACCTTCCCTTAAATGGCGTGTGCTAATTCAGGACACTTGAGCCATTTGACTTTGGCAAGCCACATTTCTTCCTAGTATTTTCTTTGTTTCTATAAATACTTAATCCTTACAACATTTTGTCCACTGGTGATGTTTTCATGGTAATATTTGCAAGTACACAGATGTATAAAAATAAGAAATATTAAATTACTAATTTTTTCCTGTAAGGCTAGTAGTTGTGTGGCTTTTTTTCCCCATATAGCTTTCCTGATTATGAGGAAAAAGCATTGTATTTGGATGTTTAAATATGGCTATTAATATTAAGTGGCAGCTGTCATAACTAACGCTGCAGATACTGCACATAGCAATTAATAGTGTACTTCTTGTTCTTTGTATTGTTTTAATCTCTCTATTCATTATTAGTGGTGGATATCCTCAACCTCTTAAGAGCTTTTTTTAAAAGTGGATAAAGATTAAAAAAAAAAAAAACTACATTAAAATTCTAGGTCAATTCTTTCCTATTTTTTCTTAATTTAGTTTTATTCCGTTTTCTGATTAGCAACATACATAGTCTTAACATAATTCAGTAATAAAATCTCTAAATCTCATAAAGTCATGACTAAACAGATTATGTAACTAGCAACAGCATCCAAAAAAATTTGAACAATATTATCTAATATCTGTGTGCCTGAGGCAGTTGCTGGACAGCCTGGCTTACAAAAGGAAACAGGGAATGCTTTCCCAAACAGATAGTGAATCTAATTCAAACTCACCTCTACGACCGTGTCCACGGGCAAACATGCTTGTGACAGCCCGATGCAACCAAGAGCTTTTCC
>NW_009628173.1:24378-40320 GCF_000690535.1 Cariama cristata
CAGCGCAGCATCATTAAAGGCCAGGTGGGAGGAACTACAAAAGGACTTTACAAGTTTCCCAGTGACAAAGCAAAGCAAGGGCAGAGGAATGTGGTGTAGGTAAATGCAAAAGGATGCACAGAGGAAAATACTTTTGAGCTTCTTAGTGTAGAGAGCAGTCTTAGGGTTATGATAATAAGAATATAAGCTCAAACCTGAAGAGCAATCAGAAAAGCAAACAACAAATAGATGTCCAACAGAAATTGTCAGTGTAATCAAAGATATTGTGTCCCCGTAGGAATTCTGGTTTGCTGATAGGCTTAAGAGTACACAAAGTTCTAGTACTACCTGTGTTTCAAGGTGGTAGAACTGGAAGAAAATGCTGGCAGAATACAGCAACAGGAATACTCAGAGGTCTGTAGTATTGTCTTTGGACTGTTGTCTTGAATTATCTGTTTTGATAAACACAAATTTGAAGTTCATCTGGTATTTGGCTTCTCTTGCTTAAAACACTTTCTCTTTGTTGCATCAGCTGTGGAGACATGTACCCAAAATGGTAATAGAGTAGAATCATTGTCCCAATATTTTCTTTTATCATTGCTTATTTTAAATCAATTCTAGAAGCCTTTATTTTAAAGAAAGAAATTCATGTGAAAATGACACTTAAAAATCCCAGAAAACCTACCCCACAACCCTGTGCTCCAGTGTTTACTTAATTATTATGATTAGTGAGCTACTTGGTGGTTCTCCCCTCTATAACTGCAACTTCTGGTAAGTATAATAAATTATTTCCAATTAAGGACTAGCAGAACTCATGACAAGAGAAATCTCTGTCAATTTATTAAAATGAAGTCTCTCTACACTGGAATAAACAATGTAGAACATTAAAGTATTGTGTCATGAGTATATGCTTAATTAAACCTATATTAGCTAGGTAATTCTTTATAATTTAATAGGTATGATTTTTCTTTTTTTAATAGTTTTCAATTCTGTACTTGTAGAAAGGATTCTGCAAATTCCAGTATTCCTATTCTGGTTCATGTTAACAGCTGAATGAGTTGGAGTTTTTATTATTTTATTGATTATTATTCATTCATGATTATTATTAGTACATGAAGAAGAAACTGGTCTAAAACAAATCTTGGTTGGTTGTTGTGATATGTAATAGGTAACAAAATGACTACATTGAGCTGGAATGATTGGGATTTAACATGTACTGTGGCCTTTGTAGTTTGAGTAACACTAAACATCTGGATTTGAAAATCCAGTCCATTGGTTTTATTTGTTGGAAAGCAATAATAAATCTTCATCATTTGGCTTACTTTGCAGAATAAAGCATTGTTATAAGAATCTGTTCTCTGAGAAATGATGAGTACAATCTAAACCAAAAAGGAACAGGAAAAACTGCTGTGTTGAGACATGATGCTTTAAAAGACAGTATTTTCATTAGATTAAAAATAACTGAATTTAAATTCAGATTTCTGGCTTACTGCTCATGTTGGGAAGGTTATTGTTAATAAAAATAGACTACAGTGATAACAAGCACTGATTATGATTTATCTCTTCACCTAATCAAATTCTGAAAGAAGTCTGGTGTAATTTCTGTGGTATAATCTAGGAAGCTTATTCTTAGAGGTCCAGCTTTTCTTGATAAAATTACGTTAAATATTGTATCTGATAGTATGACTTGTAAAACAAGTTTCCTTCAAAAGAACGTTTAATCAGAAAAAGCTGATAGTATATAACTTGCTTAAGGTATATACATCTCTATTTTAAAGGAGTGTGGTTTTTGAAGTGATATTTCTTTTGGAAAAGCCATCACATTTGATTTTTTTAATCTAGATGACTGTTTTAGTGAATGTGAAACCCATAGTATGTCTGACATGTTGGATGCGTGAATTTTTTTCTTTTCTTTTCTTGAACTACAAATTCTAGTAGAGCTGCACTATCTTCTGTGCCTTCTATACCCAGGAAAAGGCAAGAAGAGCAAAAGGAATGCAACTTTTCCTTGGTTTCTTGCTGAGAAAATGAGGCAGCTAAGAAAAATGGGGTACAGGAAGTCAGCATATCTACACAGACAACAAATTAAGAGGAAACAACAATTCTTTCTTGAGTATACAGTTCTAAACATGTAAATTCAAATGTAATTTTCAATTAGGTCAGGTGATACCTCAGCACTGTCAGTTTATCTATTGCCAATGTGAAATACAGCGGTATGGCTATTGCCAATATACCATTTTACTTGTTGTCATTCCAAACCCGGCAGTACACAAAATTACTGCACTTACCCTGGGGCAGTTAGCTCAGGGAAGTAGCACAGAGCAGCCAGCATGGAAGAAGATAGTATTTCACATGCAGATGGAGATTTGTAGTCAAGATATGATTACAAGATATATATACATATTCATACATATATGTAGAATTACTATTAATGAATATGGGTACCTCAGGTTCCAATTGATAGTTGTTTTTTTTCCTAAGATATATGAACAAAATAGGGAAAACATTGTAAATAAGAATGAATAAGTTTAATTCACATCAGTAGTGGTTAAAAGGCCTTATTACTGTTTTTCCTGCTCATGCATTCAAAATTGGAGCAACTTCTTCAGTTCTCAAATTATCAAACATGTTTACTTTACTAACAAGTAATAACGGTGAATAAGGATGGTGTGAAATTAAATGCAACACAGTTTATGCTGCTTGAGCTTGTCCTTAGGCAACTAATGAAAGTTCAGTGGCAAGACCAAAAGTCTGATAGTTCGTATGTGGCAAAGAAACAAAGTATTTAATGTGAATGAAATCTAGATGAATATGAAAGTTATTACATGTAAACCAGCTTCCGTAACACTGCATCTCGGTGATCTGCACTGAACTCATTGTGAGGAAACATATGAGCTGAAACCTCAATGTAAATTTTATGCAAATTAAGAAATGTCACATATGGAGCTCTTATGATAGGGATGCAGGTTATGATAATCACTGCAGTAATATCAAAGAAAGGCTTTGAAATTTGGCATGCACTGAAGAACTTCTGTAAAACAGGGACCATACGGCTTCCTTAGTGCCATGTGCAATCTGGCTGTCATTTTGGGAAGTGGATTTCCTCTCGGCCTCCATTTTCTTCTCCATTATGATAGTTCCTGATCTTTACATTATTCTTCCAAACTATTAAAAGTGGTTGTGAAAATGCCACAGCTCTTTCCTTTTCCTTTGACATGTGGTTTCTACTTTTTCTTCCGAAAAACATGAGAGTCATAGCGCAGTACCGCAGGCATTTGAGATGCACTGAAGGTCAGAGCTGATGTTTTCTGGTGGTGTCCGTCATTGGTAATAGTCCTAGAGTCAGTAGCATGGCAACACTTGATGCATTAGGAAAATCAGTGATTGAAGGTAAATATTTTTCCAGTATGTTCATTTTGATATTTTTCCAGAAGTAACTTGAAGCTTACATTTCCAGTTTCAGAAGCCACAGCCTCTATTGGTTGCATAAGTTCCTCTTGAATTTCTAGTCTTAAATTCTAGCTAGCTGAAAGTAAGCTCAAATGCACACTTGCTGACAAAGTATTACCTGTCTGAATTATTGCAGGTACCTATGATCAACTTTTCCAGTGTAGCACGCATGCTCTTCTGATTTTAAGGTTGTGGATATGTGTCTGAGAAGCAATGACTGGATTAATATCTAGTGAAATGCTCTGCAGAAAATAATTCTGAATGTCGGAAAAAGCAGCAGTGAATGACAAGGGAAGGAGAGAAATCAAACACAATGGACGGTAAGGGAACAAAATGAAATGAAGGGAAAAATATCCAGTCATCAATCTATCATGTTAGCTCTAAATTGCTAGAGAAAAACATGGGTAATCACAGAAATGATAGCAATGGGACCTTTCTGACTCAAACTTCAAGTGGAAATAGTCTGCCCCTAGCTTTTAGCACACTATTAGTATGGCTTCATCCTCAACCTTCTGATTTTGCTTCTTTGTGGCTTTGTGTGTCAAACTCCCCACTAGAAAGCAATGTGACTTCCAAATTTCAGCTTCTTTATTATATGTTTTAGAGCCTGCAGGCCTGAACTCATTGTTACAGCAAAATACAAATGAAATAGCAAGGAGCTGTGCCTGTGTGTTTGGACAGCAGTTTTAACAGCTCTACATTTTTCTGGCAAGTAAATTATCACTCCTATTTCTTGTAACTATCACTGACCCTAACTGAGGCAACAAGCTTCTAGGGTTTTTTGGGTTTGGTGTTGTTTTTTTTTTTTTTCTTCTCTGAGCCATGTATGTCTAATTGCATATGGGGTATATTTATTCTCCGATCACTATGAAAGGCTGTTTCTCATTAATGTTAATGAAGCACATGCACTTATCTAGAGAAAAGGCTTGTAATTAATTTCATGATCTTTCCTTTAACATATCAAACAGTACTTCCTCTTAGAAATAGGTGAGGACATTTTGATTTTTGCAAACTATCTAGTAGTTTCTAAATTAATCAGTAATGACTAAATTCTTACTAATAAACAAGCAATTAACTTAAATTTATTGAGTTTTTTGGGGGTACTTGTATTAAGATGTGTCTGTGCATAAAAGAGGAGAGAGCTTCTCTCAATGGCAAGAGAATTCCCAGTCAGAAAATCTCTTCCTTGTTCTTATGCTTGAGTCTTCCAAACTCTACGATCCTCCTCCCTTTTCCCCAGCATGTTAAGAAATATTGCCAGAATTTTCACTACTCCTGGGATTCACCTCCAATACAGTTTTTTACAGCTCAGGCAGGAACGAGGACAAATTACTTCCCTTTCTGAAATTTTCATAAAGTATACTATTTCATTAAGCATTACATGCGCATTTGTTGCTTTCCTGTTTTGAGCATTTTAAATCCATTATAACGTTTTGCCTTTCCCATGAGTGAGTTTTTCCATAAGTGGATACAGAAAGAGCCCCTTAGGAGACCCTGTACCGTTCTCATCTCGTTGTTCAAGCTTCTTATGAAAGTGCAAATAGGATTAAAGCAGAATGCTCCAAGAGACATGTCAGCCTCTTCACTGAATTTAAATTATTTTGTCCTAATTCTAAGACGAATGTGTACAGCTGTAGGAACAAGCACTCTAGCATGTCTAGAAATACATTTGGTGAAAAATCATGGTTCCTAAAACACAATACGAACTGCTAGACATATGGAACAGAAAGCAAAATATGAAAAAGCTGTTCTGATATAAAATCATTCCCTCCTAATATCTATTGTAATACGATGAAAATAATTAGTAGAAGTGGAGGAAAGAGTTTTATCAAGTATAAATGTTTGGTTAAGAACAATTGGCTGTAAACTGGCCAATAAATGTAGTTTGGCTGATGGACAGCATGGTCTTCTAGTAGAAATAGAGTGGGGAAAAAAGCTGCCTTAAGTTATAGTTGAATTTTATGAAAGGGATTCTACAGCATCTTTGGCTGAGATATTAGCAGGTTGAACTTGCATGTCAGGAGCAGACCTGTAGAGAAAAACAGGTAGTGTCAATCTCCTGATATATGTTTCAGGGGACTGACTTTGATCTGTCTCCAGTCCAGTCTGAATACTATAGTTAGTAGTAGAAGTGCGTCTTCCAGTTTAGCTTCCTTTGAGAAGAGTCTGCAGCATGGGAAGCATGCAAATATAGCCAGTTTTTTTGACCTGGGATGTTCTTTTGAGGATGAACGTGATAAACAGGTAATTTTCTTACCTGTAGAATTTCATAGAGGCTTTTCTAGTGTTATAGATATAGGACAAATATAGTTGACATGGAACGGGTAAAAATATTTTAATATTTTAGTCAAATTTTATAGTCTATTAGGTGACTCTTATTATAGAGAAGGTAAAGAAGAAATGAAAAATTATGAAGGTTACAAATCCAATTATGCAATGACCCTCTTATATTGATGTTTCTGCCTGTGATTAATTGTTGATCAAGATACTGTCTTGTTTTAATTAGAAGATAAGTCGGTAATATGTCAGTGTAAGGATTGATTAAATACCAGAATTACTATCTTAAACTCAGTCTTTCAAAATATTTCACTTATTCTAACTTGTAAGTTACTATCATAGTGTGATAGTTTCAAAATAACTTGAAAAAAATGAGTTATTCAAGCTAATATAGTACAATTTTTCTTTCCTTTTCATTTGTATATGACTAAATGAAGATCACAGAAACCATAGAAGGTTATATGCTGTATTGTCAGCTTTTATTTTTTTGAAATGTTAAGGGGTTTCTCTGATGCCTTCATTAAGCAGCTATTTGATCTTCAGTGTCTTCCATTGATTTTGGTTTTAATCACATCTTTTAATAGAAATATGTATTAGAAATAGATAAGATTCAGAGAACGGTCATGAAAATGGAACGAAAATTCTTCTATGGGGAGAAATCAAGGAAGTACTTTAGAGACAAGCAAAAGAAAGTGAAAAGTTTCGCTTTCTGTTAATACAAGGAAAAGGACCATTAAAATAAGCTAAAAATAAAAATTTCAAACTGTACGTGAGTGGAATAAAAATATTCGGAAGGTAGCTTTAGAACTCTTGAAAGAGGGCTAAAGAAGGATAGCTAAATTGTATAATCCTTATGCTGGTAATCACTTACTACCACAGAGAATCTCCCTGGAGTGAAATACTGTTTCTCTGTGTGTATCTTCTAATATGTTCAAAGATTTTTTTCTAAAGACATGTTTGTTTATCAGCAATAATTACACTATCCTAAATTATAAAGCAGCTTCCTTCTTCACAAACGTGTCAGTGCAGTATCTCATTTAAGATAGAGTTGGGAGCACAATCAGTGTCTGCTGTGGAGATCCAAATCTTCTTTTTAAAGCTGCAATCACTGCCACTTGGAAAGGAATGTTAAAACTAAATAAATAGAATTTCAAAGTCTGTCTGCTCTGTACTGTCATTCTGGTACCAGTCTGTAATTTCAGTGAAGCTTTTTTGCTAGTCAGAAAACTGTAAACAAAAGTGCCTGTGTTCATAGCATTATTGCTCCTCCTCTTTCAAACTGTAGCAGAGCACAAGGGAGGATTGATGTCTTGGAATACTTGGTACCTGGATATTTTAGTAGATTTTCCTTAATTTTCTTTCTTTTATCCCTTTCTCTTCGAGACAGCTCTTGCTTACAGCACAGTCTGGGACTAAGGACTGTGCCTTGCCTGCAAGTTTCATATTGTGCTTTTGAAATGTAACATGTGAAAGACTGCTGTAATTCCACACTGTACAACCATAAAATGCTGGTGCTTCTTTAGGTATATCCTTCCATGTTAATTAGAAATTTATGCTGGGATAAGAAATCCAGACAATTTTTGTGTGATTGGTCAGACTGAAGGTGAGTATCAGCCTGAAATTAGTTTTCCTAAAGGTATTTTCAATGTTAGTTGTGAATAGATACTGCTAATGCCTATTAAACAGTTCAGCACAGTGAAGGTACTCCAAACAGCAGTTGTCACTTCTCCTGGAAGCATTTCAATACATAGGTTGAAGTCGGTGAGAGCTGGTTTGTTTCATTGAAAATCTATTGTTTGCTCTGTGTAATTGTTACCTATCAAGTAAGGCAGTTCTGGTCTCTCGTGAGGCATGTTATTTCTGGAAAGAGGAGGGAACGCATAAAAAAAAAATCTTCTAGATTTTTCTTTTTTTCCTTGAGAGTCTGGGCCCAGGTTAAACCAGAGACTTAAGTTCTGAAGGAAAGCATGTTTTGAACGATATAATCCCGAGAACTATAAATGTAGATTTTTCCATTCTGAACAGCAATAAGAAAGATACATCCAGTATTTGTTTATCTAAGACCTGACAAAAGGAAGTGTACAAATTATCAAGCAAGGCTGATTTACTAACAGGGTTTAACTTTATAATTTCGATATTGTTTGTATTCATTTATGCCTCTTTCAGGTCGTATTTTTGCATCCCTTTTCACGTATGGTACCATATATTTTTTATATTAGCATTGTTAACAGAACTGCAGTCTGTTCAGTTAGAAAAATTGTTGGGTGAGATCACACGTGTGTGGTGAACCTCCATTTCCTAGTTTACTTTCTTGCTACAGGGTAATTCTCCCTATTCAAACAGACTTAACAGGAAAAGAAGAGGGAATGACTTAGTATGTGCCAATTTACACACAATCTCTTCTTGATGTTTAGACTGTCTACAGAGTAAACATCTATCATGATACAGGCTAAGTAAAATATATTCTGACTTTTCTTTATCTTTTATTATATTTTATCACTGTAATTTCACACATTATGCACTATAGTATTCTGTAAAGGTATTTATGGAAGAATGTCATCATCTGAGGTCAACTATAACACAATTATATCAAGGATGGGGAGACTTACAAGGATATGCTGAAGCATACGTGTAATTAATACCAACATTGAATAGTCATTCTTAGCACATATTTCTGATAGGGCTATTCTTTACAAAAACTTTATTTTCAAGGAAGTAGCGTCTCATAATTATGTACAGATCTCTCTCACAGAACCAGTCTATTTTGGGGTTTTGACTTTTTTCCCAGGCAAAGTTACAGCTTTAAGAACTTACTTAAAGGCTCTGCACAGTTTTTGGAATTCAGAAGAGTTGGTACATATACTTAATAGCAGCAGAGCACCTGCAAAGTTACGTTCCTTCGATATCTAATGAGTTTATCTCTACATGCTTTGAAGTAGAAAACTTTATTTGAAGTCACTTCATTACTTCTGAGTAGTCTTCCGTGTCTAAAAATATTCCAGCATTGAACACAGGACTTTTGAGAGTTAAAATCAACAGCTGTAGAAAGTTATTATCTGCTAAGTACAATAGGGTATGCTGACTCACAAGATTTTCAACTTATACATTTGTTCTAAGGTGGTTTGGTTTTCTCCCATGCATCTGGCTATTGTAATTTTCAGAGAGGAGAAAATTTTTATTTCAGTGTATAAACATAAATTTTATGTGTAGTCATGTTTCTTGGACTGCTAGAAGATGCTGTGAAGAAAATAAATCCATGTACAGAGCTAAGGGTGGGTGGTTAGAAGGAATAGCTTTGCAGCTCATCACATGAGTTTTATAGCTGGATGTCTTTACTGAGGTGTTAAAAAAAAAAAGTGATACTAAACTATTGTGGATGATACTGTCACATACAGCATTACCTGAAGGCCACATTCCGAACACGATTTTTACATGTCATTCCAACTATTGAGGAAGAGCACTACATAGGACAGTAGTGTTTAGTATAATTGTAAACAGAGAATGCCACAAAGTTCTCTCTGTAGTGTCATCCCAAGCTGTAGGACTGATGAGGTACTACAGCAAGTGACAATATTGCAGTTACTTGTACTTAACAGAAAAATTTAAGATCTGACCCTTGCTATGATGTCATCTGAACCAGCAAACACTTAGTGTGGTTTGGACAGGCTGCAAGCAGAAACACGTTGCAAATTTTAATATGTTAAGCATCATTAAGTTGATTGTGACAATTTGTTAAAGTGCCAAGTAATGATTTTACAGGTAATTAGACTTTAACAGGCAGAAACAAATTTATGTCCTTCTTGCTTTTATGATGCATGTAATGATAGATGTACTATCATACAAGCTGTTGTTTTTAGGTACACAACATTTCTTAACGTCCTAAAACAAATGAAATATTACATGTCAGGAACTGATCAGTGACTGTATAGAACACATTAGTAGCTTTTCTTCTTTTAGCTACTTTTAATCAAAGCTCATTCATCATGTCATAGAAAGATGGAATGTCTCAGGTTATTCTTGCTGCATGGAGAAATGGCAGTGAACCTTTAAGGTCAAGAAGACAATAGTTACAGGTTATTACAATTGTTTTTCTATAGCTCATCCTCACACTGCCAAAGTAGATTTTGTTTGGTTTACTTCTCAGTGTGCAAATACATAGTGAATAGGGAAAAACACACCTCAGAACTCAGTTTGAAAAGGAGTTTGTGGTTTAATTTAATTGTATTTCCATAGCAGTTTGTCTATTTGCTGTTTTCTAGCCTTTGTGTACCAGAATCACAACAAACCACAGACATTTTTTTAAATAGCATTTACGGTGGTAGTAACAATTAGTGCATGTTTCTGCTACTGTTCTCACAGTTGCACATCCTAGGTGATGATTACAACTAGCTTCCTAACCCTAGAAATCAAACTAATAGTAATTATTAGCTAGTATTAACCAAGTAAGAAACTCTGTATGTGGAAGTTCTCTTGCAGTTTCTCCTGGACCCAGGAACATTAGCTCAGAAAAAATGTAGTATAGAAATTGGCCAACGGTTACTCTCTTTTGTGCAACAGTTCAGGTTTGGAGGCTAATTAAAGAATGTGCAATAAGCCTGCTTCAGCTTTCTGTTGTGTTACTATTTTTTCCTGTAGGAAGACAACATGAAGAGAGAGTGTAGATGGTCCATACATTTTTTTCATTGCTTAGACAAAATCTGTTTCTTGTTATGTTTGGCTTTTAATAGCATACAGCTTCCTGTCAATCAGCTCTATTGTTAGTTGAATTGATTACTACTAAAATGTGGAGCTGTAGTCTGCATGTTGTCTGACACTTCAGAAATTAAATGTTTACTTCAGTGAATTCTTATATGTAATTACAGTGTTGCTATTCATGACGATACAGTATAAAATGTGTCACACCATTGGAAGAGCTATTTTAAGTGGCGAATATACTCAATGATAATTTATCTTTGTCCAAAACTAAGTAAAATTATTGCTTTGGTGCCCTCCCTGAGAGAGCTACAAGAAGGCAACCATTCCTTCTTTTCTTTTGTGAAATTCAGAAGACACAGTCTGTTTACCTGACCTCAGAAAAAATACAGTCTGACAGCCTATCTACAAAAGGAAAAAAAAAAAAATAATCATAGTTGTTGTGTTTCAGCCCTGAATGGATCTGCTTCTTTGCTAGAATACTTTAGCTCTCCTCTCTTTACAGGGGTCTAATTTAGTTATGCTCTACCATTAAACGGGAAGAAAGTGATAAGCAGTCCTTGCACTTTTTTAGTGTAGTCACTTTTAGTAGAACCTCTACTGATGTCCAATAGTACTCTTCATTTTAGAGTGAAATTGTTTTTAACACATTTTAATTAATCCAGTGAGAAATAAATGCAATTTAGGTCAACTTCAACTTCAGCTTGTGTGTATCCAGTTACAAACCACTGTGAGCTGAACTGTGGCTGTGGTCAGGCATGGGTTGGTTGTTTTTAATGAAAAATCTAGCAATAGAACATATTCTATATTAGATACTAAGTAAACGTGTAGAAAATATGGGTTTCATTACTTGCTTTGCAAAACTGGGGATTTCAGCAACTTCTATTTTTAGATATACAAATTTCACTTTGAAGTTACCCTATCATATAGATTTTTGGGGGCCAAATAAGAACTGAATTCAGATCTTCAGTTCACTTTAACAAGGACATATGTTGAAAATTATAGAAATAACTGAAATGTTGATTAAATTTTTATTACAACAGAAGATGGAAATATTGTTGTTATTCATAATTCTGAAATAGAAGCAAATGTATGATGTTTGAGAACAGTAGTTGAGCAACTGTTTGTCCTTATTATGCTAAATCTGGACACTACTTTTGGTCTGCAAGAAAGGACTTACATTCCACATTAGGAAAAAAATGTGCAATTTTTGCCGTGCATGCTTAAATGTACTAATTCATTTGCAGTGCATTTTAGACTTTAAAAAGCATAAAGAGAACAGAACTACACCGAATTTTTATTAGGGTTCCATTATGAGTAATTATATCTGAGACCATAGCCTACAGCTATATTATGCAACCAAATATTAGTCAAGTCTCTTTAAACATGTTATTTTTACTGTTCTGAGGCTACTCAAATGAATCTGTCTCCCAATTAAACTAATGTTACTTTGCTTTTGATCATGCCTCATCTGCATGTCACCTGATTATGTAATGATACCAAAAAGAATGATATTACTAGCTGTGATGACAGCAGAAGATTAAAAGTTTTTATGTAGCTTGGTGAAGACTTTGTAAATATAGTACTTTGGTCCCTGCGTGGGTTTGCAAACAACCGGTGGGACTGCCTATAGCCATGCTCTTCATTTAACTGTCAAGCAATATTACTTGAAGTTTACAAATATCAATTGTTCAGCACTACAGAAAATACTTGTACTATATGAATGACATTCTATTGTAACTAGTATTGTGTGATTCATAAAGTAAAATGTAGTATCTGGAGCAATTGCAGCAATAGCCATCATTGAAGGTGTAGTTAGAATCTACAGCATTGGAGATATTCAAAACTCCGCTGGACATGACCCTGAAACACATGGTCTAACTTTTGGCTTAAATGAACTTGTACCTGCTTTAAGTGAGTACAGGACCTCGTCAACCTAAAATATTGTCTCCTTTCAAGTAAATAAAACAGAAAAATTCCCATTAAGTTAGTGGACAGGTGATATTGTCCACCGAAAGTGTTCTTTACTTAAATGCAAAGTTAATAATAACTACTGTGTTCCACACTGCCCAGCCACTAAATATCACTAATGACCTAAATTACTTTTGGAGTTATTTGAAAAGTCTTTTAGATCTCTAGATTTTTAAAATGGTCACGACATTGTTGCCTTAGAAATGTAATTTGTTTAGTGTAAAATCAAAAAGAAATTATTCCATATGAATCCAGGTCAAAAAACTTAGTTTGACTCCAAAATCATTTACCTTAATAGGATCCCTAAAAAGACATGCTGTCACCAAATGAAGCTGAAATACAATGTTATTTTTTCTTTTACATTAATCTGTACTATTAGTCTGTAGCAACTCGACAATTTCAGATGGCAGTTCTGAGAGGCACGCACTTTTAATTACTTATTATTTGAGTGAGAATACTACATCAAGAAGGTTTAGTTTAAAACAAAACAAAATGGAAAAAACCCAAACCTGCCGCAGCCGTTTCCTGATTATGGCTGTACCTATAACTTTTCTGGTTTGGTTTATCATGAACAAGTTACATTTCTTATGATGATTCATTTAATTTTTTTAATAAGTAGTTTCAATATACTAACCTATTTATACTATAAATGCCCTGAACAACATTAAAATGCTTGATGCCTTGATTGCTATGTAGCAAGGATCTTAACTACCTCATGTAAGTCATAATTTATTTTTCTTTGCAAACATTGAGAAGCAAGCTTTGTTAGGTTGTCATCTGGTTTCTTTTCTTTTTCTATCTTTTATCTACTCACAATAAAATAATTCATAGTTATATAATGTCACATTATTCGACTACACAAAAAGTACATCTACCTAAGACTACAAAAGAGAAACTGCTTTCAGTAGTTACATGGAGTTAATTTATCCTTTTCTAGTCCTAAATTACAGTTACATTTAAATGAGTAGATGCTTGGCCTATTTCTTTTATGATTTAGAATCTTCTATGCCCAGAGCCACCAGATACTGCTGCAGTTTATTGTGTGTCTCAATTCATTTATAAAAATTACAATATCTGTAAGGTAAGATACATATCTCTGTTCGAAAAAGGGACAAATGCTATCTTCTGCTTGTAGTAGTCATAAGGCCCTCACCAACCAGCTGGAAATTCAGTGTGACCGTTTCACTCACTAACAGGGAAATTGGGTCTACATTAGAATGACAAAATATAATGTTCCAATAAAGTTGCCAAGTCAAATGCCAGGATCCTGCTTACCTTGGTTTTTTAATGGCATGATTATGAGAGACTCAGCATAAACTGGCACTGGCTATTAACTTCTTATCAAGGTGATCGCTTCTGCAAATTGCAATGTGAGGATAAATCCCTTAACTTCTCATAATTCAGAAATAATTTCAAAATCCTGAGGGAAAATGATAAAGTAATTTTATATTCTTGGTGGTGGGGAGCAGGAAGACTCTTCAAATGACTATCATCTTGTTCGAAAGTCAAGATGCAGTGAGAATTGATATTTGGATACCAGATGCCTGTAAGAGCTACAGGCTGGTTTTCATAGTTAATTTAGCTCAAAAAAAAAATTAAAAAAAAAAAAAATAAAAAAATGCTGCCTTTGATCACAGTGCAGTCAGATAAAAATATAAGGAGGCTGTGATATCTTGCTTTAATTTGCGGCTTTTAAGTGTAATGGTTTTGTGAATGTTTATTTAGCATTTTGCTAGAATATAAAGTGTTCTAGTATCTTTTCTTGCATATTTGACCTTTGGGCTAACAATGAAACACTGCTGAATCATGAACTCACTGACTTTATCTGACAGGTCTGACTTAGCTTCTCCTTCGATATTCTTTTCTTCTAGTTGTTACAAATTGTTGCATGTCCTGGGAATGTCTGGGTTCCTGATGTTTAGACTTTAATCAGTCCCTTCTCCCTTATTCTGACAACACCATTAAGGGAAGACATTCTTCTACCTCTGCGTTAATGCTGCCCTTTATAAGTATTCTTTGTTTACTGAATGGGGAAAAAAAAAAATCTATGTTTTTATTTCAGTTGACGCTTCGGTATCTGTTGCTGCTTATACACTCGTACTGTTAGATCTGCATTGTCACCAATAGGCTGGTCCTCTCTGGCATTAAATTTAAGTTGTACATCGCTACACACAAAGACTTGTAATTTCCTTCTGTTTTGGGAAGATCATAAAATATATAGATACATTTTTATGATTTATAATAGAATTTTTTTATGCTTTATTTCTTGAAGTATTTTCAAGGGATTTTGCTTACTATCATATTCTCTATCATATCCATGGAACAAGGCCTTTCTTTAAGCACAGTGCAATCAAAACACCTTGTGCTGAAGAGTTTATGATGCAAGTCATACAAAACTTAATTATTTACTAATGATATCAGCTATTTGTTTTAACTCTTAAATTTAAGAAATCTACACTTCATAGAAATCCAAATTTGTGAAAAGTAATTTTTATAAAATCCTCTAATTTACCCGTATTTTCATACTATTCTACTCAAGTTCAGCCTTTGCTTGCTATTTTTGATGGTAAAAATATTTGGTGAAATAGACAGTATGCAGGTATATTTCCTGCAATTCATTTCAGATTCTACAATAATTAAGACAGTTGAGGAAGGAGGAGGAAATGAACTTCATTACAAAAGCCTTTCTTCACAACACATTTCTTGGTAGGGAATGTTTTAATGTGCTGAGGGATATACAATTGTAACTACTATTCTCTGAGTTGCTTTTATACATGCATAATGCACTCATGTTCTATTTTATGTGATATAAAACTCAAATGTTAACTGGAGACTGTGGAGTGTGGGGAAGGCTCGTGTCAATTATACAATAATCAGCAAGCATTGTAGTACACTCCAGCATGCACAGAGCACAGCATAATGTATTCCGCTGCGTGAATAGACTCCAAGTAGCTGTGGTTATTTGTGGAGTGCTATAGCTGCATCAACTTTCACTCCACAATTAGGATTTTATTTTTCTAATTCTGTCACATAATTGACAGTAAAAGGTGCTAGGAATTAGTAATGTATTATAGGAAATAAAGAGAAAGAAGCACAAGCCAGTATTTCTATAGTAATTTAAAAAGGTCAGAAGAACTTTTAACAGTGGATTCTACTCGTGGGCAGAAGCTCTGTGCATACAAATGCAAATGTTATAAAATGTGGAGGAAAAGAATGTTTTAGTCAGGATGTAAATTGCTTGATAATTGGAAGACTCACTGACTAAACAGGGAAAATACTTTCTGGGGAAAAAAAATGCACCTATTTATAGTCATTTTTCAAAAGCATCACAGAAAAGATAGCTATAGGTACAAGAATCTTCCGTGTCTAGCAGAAATGGCTGTTACTACCTCTGGCAAAGCTGTGGTTCAGAATGGGCTTTTATGTCTACTTTAGAAAGATTTATTTTTTTTCCCTAAGCTTATAGTTTCTGAGAGGCATTGATTCTGTATGGTTGCACAGACAACACTGAAAATGTGATCAGAGAATAACCTATGATCCGGTGCTTTGCTGTCTGATATTCCTGACTTTCCC
>NW_009628173.1:40351-45918 GCF_000690535.1 Cariama cristata
ACTTCATTTACGGCTTCCACAGTCTTAGACTTCAGCTTAAACCTACAGTCGAGGCTGAAGTTTTTTGTTTCTTCCAACTCCAATGTAAAATCTGCAGCTGTCTCTCCTTACCAAATCTCCCAGAAAGGGTTGTTAAAAGGATTATGGTGCATAGTCCCTGTGCTGTGCTTCAAGGATTTATCACTGGTTCCCAATAAAGATAAAAGAAAGGTAGGCAAGGAAATAATCTGAAAAGAGATTCCTGTAGTGTGTTTTAGTGCTAGAAGAGTGGGAAGAAAAGGTAGTCCTAGAACCAAAGAATAATGTCCAGAATTTCCAGAGATTATTTTCTATGTTTTGATTTTAATTTGTGAATTCTCTTTGATTTTGTAGTTGTTATGCAGTTAGCAGAGGCACTTTAAAAGTTCAACAATTTTAAATTGTCTGCAGTTTTTGCTGTCTATATAGACAGTCATTGTGTATTCAGAGAGAAACTGTAATAGCTCAAAAAGCAGTATAATGATTTCTTCACAGTACTTCCTAAAGATAACTAGTTTCAGACTTAAGCAAATTAGAAATTATCTTCTGCATTGCCTACTGAATGGCAAATAGGCTGATCTTAAGCATTTCATGTCACTAAAATCACCATGATTACAGCTCTTATTAACTGGCTGCATGTTTGGTTAAATTAGTTATTTGTTAAATTTGACTGAAATTAGCATCAAACTCTGACACGTTCAGTACAGGAGGAAAGCTGACTCCCAGGAAGGTACTCACATGCTAACTGCATCTAGTATGCAAGTTCTGCATATAAAGTTTAAGATTTGATCAATTGTTCAATGCGGTTTCAGCAATTTATGATCAGTGTAGAGCTGATCTGAATTTATAAGAAGCAAATGTGAATGACCAGTTTATCTACTTACTGAGTACGTGATCATCTCAATTCACTGAACTACCATTCTAGTTCAGTGGCCTTATAGGTAGATCCCAAAGAGCTTCTACTGCTTGTCATGGTGCCAACAGCACTGATACTACAGCAATTGTTATACGATTGTGCAAAATGAGTTTTAAGTTATTTTAAAGAATTTTTATCTGGGCTTTTTGCTTCAGAATGCTAAAAGAGAAAGCAGGGAAATCCTGTCCTCTATTCAATATTGCAAGATAATTAGATATGATAAAGGAAAACAGGGAAACACTCATTTACAAGAAGATATTCAGAGGGAGCAACTGCTTAGGTGCAGAGGCATGAGGAATGGAACAGGAACAGTAACATGGGTAGGCCTTTGAGATTGTGACTCTTCAAGATTATGGAAAATTATCATATCAATTTCCTGCTATTAAAGTTAGCTAAGACTGTTGCCACACAGCATTCTAGCAGAAATTGTCTGGAATAAGCCATTCTCTGCTTATCACTTGCTAATAAAATACACATTTAAATAATTAGAGAGCAGTCTGTCTCAAGGAAAAATCTACATAGGCATCAGATATCAGCTAAATTTGTTGAGGTAAAGGTGAGAGATGATACATTCAAAGACTATTGTAAATATTTCATTTTGTAGCTATTCCTATTGCTAGAGTTTCAGAAAACTCAGAGCTTTGTTATCAGAAAAAGATGTAATGAGTACAAAGTGTGTACATCAGAGAACTTACTACACGGAACTAAAGCTTGATTCCAGTGTTTAATTGTCACATGAAACCAGCAGCAAGATATATACTGACCAGGACATAAAAAAAAATCCTCTTTTAAATATGGTTGTTATGTCCAGGTGAGAGTGAGTTATGGTATAACCAGGGGATTTCCACTAAAAGCATGAAGTGACTGTATAAGCTAAAGCACATTGAAGTTCTTCACAAAGTAAGGGCAAGCAGTAATCCCTATAAGAGCGCTCCCAAAGAACTGTAACATCATTACTTTATAGCAGCCTCACTTGCATAAAAACAGATTTATAAAGAGAAATGTCATTTCCTTAAGTAATTCTTTTTTAAATAAGTTTTAAAACAGTCAACTGCTAACAAGTCATGCTTTCAGCATAATGAACGCATAACCTTATTTAGCATCTTACTGTTGAGGATGTGCTGTATTAAATCCAGTTTGATACGTGCTTTTCTGAAAACAAAAGTGGAAGTGTATGGGTTGTATAACCATAGACAGGTAGGGCTGAGAGAAATCTCAGGAATCATTTATGCCTAAACTCTTAGAGTACCATGTAGACCTTGGTATTTGCCCAGCCCCTTTTCAAAACGCCTTGCAGATTGTGCTGCAGCTGACCTGTATGTGGATCCTTTAGAAAAGAGAGTGCTGTATCTGAAAAGCATCTGAAAATGATTGGGTGGATACATTTCTGGAGGGAGTCTTTGTTATAATGTTTAAAAACAATTGCTCTTTTTCATCTGAGTCATATATTAACCAAAGCATGTTAAAACTATTAAATCAGGCATTTACTATAAAGCCCTCAGAATTAGTTTAAAAATTGAGTAATTAGACCCATGCTGCGATGACATTACTTTTCTCATATTACTTCCAACTGAAGCCCACTTTCACTGCAGTACTTTCATTAGTTGCTCTATGTAAATTAACTGGGAAAGAATGCCGTATGTTTTCAATTATATTTTAATGGAAAAGAACAAGCTATTTTCTTTGAAACTGTAAGAGTTTGTGCTAGAATATGTAGTATGCACAAAACTGGCTTTGCAATCATTTTCATTTGCAGAAGATTGGTTTGCAATAATTTATCTTTGTGAAGGGCTTATAATCAACTAGAACTTGAGTTTACATAAGATTATTTTTAAAAATACCTGTAATACAAAGTACAGCATAGTAACTTTTGATGAGCACTATTAGCTAGATTCTGTGACTTGAATGGGAGTTGGAAAAAGCTTCTAATGAGAAAGGTACTAAAAAACAAATTAACTGATTCCAGTGACTGACAGCACCTAAAAGATCTTCCGTCTTAAATAAGTCTACTTTGGTAGAATGTGAAGTACTGAAAGATGTAACAGTTAAATTGCGTTAATGTTCAAATTTAAAAAAAGAGTCAACTCCTAAAGTATGCTAATGAAAAATAACTAAATACCAGAAATACTTATGACTGTTCAGCTGCAGAAGGAGGTTTAAATAAGAAAAGGAAATTATAACATAGATCAGAAATAGTGATTAGTTTCTGTGAATTTTGCTTTATTTATTTATAAGCATTAAACACCTTCTTGTGGATTTTGTTGATTAGATTGTGTGGTTTTCCATTTTTAATGTCATTTACTCTGCGTGAATATATAAAACTTCAAATCATTCATTCTGGAGCTTTTCATGCGTTATATAGAAATTCATAGATACCCTCCGTGAAATATGCAACTTTGTGGCCAGCTCGTGTCGACCTCCATGATACATCCCATATTTCTCAGGTGCAAGAAATTATCACTAAAACATGTTAGTATGAAATAAAGTATTTTCGTTTAGTTGAGACTTCAGCTACCTTCCTGTTCAAACTTAAGGGATAGATCAATATATGTCATCATTTAAATTCATTCTTTCTTTAAACAGTAACTGACTCAAATGAGAGAAACTAATGTAACAAGACTGAATTTAGAATAATACACTTCAGTTATTAAAAATGTGAAAAAAGAAAATGGAAATCCTCAACGACTCTGTCCTCTGGCCCCTTGCAGTCTTTTACTGGGCTTAAGTATGGTGGCTGCTGACTCCAAGTGGTGTCCTCGTTGTTCCATTCCTTTTCTGTATCTGTAGTGTGTTTGCAGTACAGGAGCTAGATGAGATTTGGAGTTAGACAATCACTGAAAAACAATTCATACCCAGCCAATATCTACATTAATTTTGATAGATCTCGAACATGTCATAATGATTTCATGACATTTACTGCCAGCACTGGAGAGTACAAGACTCCTACAAGTAAAAGGCTGGCTGGTGAGTCTGTAAAATTTAACAGCATTGCATGCGGATGCTTGTTTCCACCCTGCAGCTGCAGGTTGCATTAGCACAGACATGTTCTTAGTTGCTGACTCAGTAAACACAAGGATCGGTGAAGCAGACTGAGTTGTACCTCATAGGGGTGACTCGCTGGCTGCTTGCCCTGGCTCCCTACTGCTCAAGAAAAGGGTACCCTGTTCTGATCTGTTTTTCCTGCCCATGTTTTATCATGGAGTCCCATGTGACCATGTGCATTGCGGCAGTGATTCTGGACCTGCATTTTTATTCTGGTTAGCAGTCCTAATTAGCACCCTACAGCTGCACAAATGGTACTCTGGGCAACAGCTTCAAAGTTCAAGGCCAGCACCTAAGCTCATGCTAGTTACATTTAAGCTTGTTAAAAACATGCTACTATGGGATAAAATGGGCCTCAGAAGCAAAATATCTTCTTTCAAAAAATAAACAAACAAAACCCCTTCAGTAAGCAGTTAAGGAGGCTCAGAGGAGACTTTATCACTCTCTACAACTACCTGAAAGGAGGTTGTAGTGAAGTGGAGGTCGATCTCTTCTCTCAGGTAACAAGCGATAGGACAAGAGGAAATGGCCTCAAGTTGCACCAGGGGAGGTTTAGATTGAGTATTAGGAAAAATTTCTTTGCCAAAAGGGTTGTCAAGCACTGGAACAGGCTGCCCAGGGAGGTGGTGGAGTTCCCATCCTGAAGTCATTTAAAGGACATGTAGATGTGGCACTTAGGGACATGGCTTAGTGGTGGACTTGGCAGTGCTAGGTTAACAGTTGGAGTTGATGATCTTAAAGCTCTTTTCCAATCTAAACAATTCTATGATTCTACTTTGTAGCTTTAATGCCATCCTGAATTGCATTTTCATACTGATCAAGACTATTGTAATACGAGCAGAAACAGATGGAGTTTTGGTGATGATCCAGACTGCAGATGTAGTCAAAGGCCATCTCTAACTTGCATCATGGAGGCATTTAGCCTAACCAGATTGTGTGGTGAATTGTGTTACTCAAAATGCAGTGTCTTGATTTTCAGACGGTAATGATCCCCCCTTCTGTCCCAAGGATTAGTCATCTCTGCACCCTCATGGTCTTTTCTGGCGAGTCAAAAATCCTCAAAGGTTTGTCCTGCTGCCTCCTCCTCCTTTCTGATAGCATACACCAATTACCTCCTGAGTCTTAATTGAAGATAATTCTTACTTCCTTTGCGGCTTTGGTGTCAAGGATTCAGTGAAATGTATAATTATGTCCTAAATAACCATTTAATGAACATAAAGCATCTTCAAGACTGAAACGGAAACTCAAGTAAAAACTTGAATAGCACTTTAATAATTGTCACCGTTTAAGGCTGGGCCGGCTCTTAAAACAGGCGGCAGATGCTCTCTGTTAACCCCCTCCCTCCCCCCAGGAGGGGAAAGGATGGAGAAAAGGGAGAGAGACTTATGGGTTGGAAATTAAAACTACTTTAATAATACAACAATAATGAAAAAAAAAGTATAAGGTATTAATACTAGTAGTACTAATAGTGGAAATAAGGAAAAAAAAAGTATACAAAACCAATACTGAGTATCCCAATAACGTTGGGGGTTTGCAGGCCGCAGCCCCCAGAGGCTCGGCCGCTGCCGCAGGAGGGCCGGCACCCCGGCCG